>NC_142953.1:27364090-27389090 GCF_046866305.1 Octopus bimaculoides
TCTGTATATCCCTAGATTTAAATTTTGAATTAATATAATTGGAATTTTCTACATCGTTATTATTAGATATGTTATAATTATTGTAGTAGGCTTTCCATTTAATCCTAGTAATAAAATCCTTAATATTATTAATACGTTTCAAAATATATTCATTTCTAGATGGGATGGGGATATCCTTCAAAGATGAATTCCAAAACAGCGGTTCTATCCTACCTGTAAATTCCATAACTAACGAAAATTGAAAGTTAAATACAAACAATAAACGTTAGCTATAAATTGAAATACTAAAATAATTATGATAATAATATTAGAGAAAAATTCCAAATTTACAGTGAAAAATTCAATTTAATTTATCAAAATTAGATTAAATTAAATTTCACAATATATAATATATAAATATATAATTTAGAGAAAAAACACACAATTATTTAATTTCTCTATGAAAATTCTCAATTACATATAGAAAAATATAATAAGTAAATACACTAAAAAGACCTATAATAAAAATCAAAAAAGTACAAAGTAATAAATATTAAAATAGTAAAAATGATTTATTTTGAATAGATTTGATTTTTATTCTATTTTCTATTTGAAAATATGGTTATGAAACACGTGTAGTCATTTTTACTATTTCAATATTTATTACTTTGTACTTTTTTGATTTTTATTATAGGTCTTTTTAGTGTATTTACTTACTAAATTTTTCTATATGTGATTGTGGATTTTCATCGATGAATTAAATAATTGTGTTTTTTTCTCTAAATTATATATATATTGTGTATGTGTGTGTGTGTGTGTGTGTGTGTGTGTGTGTGTGCATAGTAATTTTACACTTCTGCATTTCTGAGTGAGTCATTATCATGTTATGTATTACAAGGACAGATGTCCTCACATTGATTGTTTGATTATTGTTTTCACTACGTTTCGGCTGTGTGCGCTCTAGCCTTCAGGAGCTTTGTAAACCATGCAGATTCATTCTGTCACTGTCTACGAATATAATGCAGTGGATAAAGGCGCTTGTTAATGCAGTGCAGACACCTAGAGGTTGTGAGTTCAATCTCAGAGAAGACACTAAGGTGAATGATAAGAAACACGAAGAAGGGTAGAGCGTGCGCAACCGAAACTTAGTGAGAAGCAACAACGGAGACGGGGACACCATTCTGGTTATTATATAAAACAGCAATTTTAGTTTGAAAGTAAATGCAATACTCACAGATAGAAAGTTAAAATAAGCACAGCTACGAGTGCCAAAGTAGTGGCATAATCTGTCAAGCCGAGCACGTCCATCGTTACTCTTGCCTTGTTAGCGAATTAAGTGTTTATATAATCGTATGCCAAATGTAAATACTGTTTTTCTAAGATAAACCACTCTTATACACCTCATTTTTCTCTATCTCTGACTGTCTCTCCCTTTCTTTTATGCTTACCCCTCACCTCCTCAATCAGTTTACCGTCCTTTCTCCACTTTAGTCCTCTCTTAAAAGTGTTGTAGTTTGTCATTCGTTGATTCTAGTTTCCCACCCGCTTTTTTTTTGCATGTCACGAAATCAACTATGATAACCGCAATTACAGCCAGTACTATCTACACCGAAATCACCGCCACCCTCCCCCTTCGTGTAATACATCCTACACTTACATATTATGGCAGCCTAATTTCATTCAACGAAATGTTAACTTGACCTGCATGCTGTTTAACCCTCTCACGACTAGATAACAGAATACTGTAAACTCAACCTCGACAGTTCAACGTACCCATAACATAGATATAAATAATCCATTGTTCTTTACATATAAACTGTAAAATATAGCAGACAATACTTACCAATGTGAACTCGCACACACACGCTCATATACACACGCACACACATCCACACACACATCCACACACATATACTGTACATATATATATGTGCATGAGTGTGTTTGTATGTATACAGCCATACATATACGTTAGATGAAAAGAAGCCACACTAATGCACAACCTGTTCTCCAAGGTTAGGTCTAGACGTTGCGGGTGGGAACAACAATCTCATCCCAGGGGAATATTTTTGTTTGGGAATCTTCGACGACGACAAAGATTCAAACATCTGCAGGATCTACAGTGAATTTGGCGCATTCAACTTGGTGGAATGAGTATCCCTAATGAAAGCCTCCAGGAGAAAGTTATAAATACGGCAGAGTCTATTCGGGCGAAACGATGAAGTACGAATAATACCATCAGGAGTGGCTGTGTGGTAAGAAGCTTGCATCTTAAAGGTGGCGAGCTGGCAGAAACGTTAGCACGCCGGGCGAAATGCTTAGCGGTATTTCGTCTGCCGCTACAGACCTATACTGGAAAGCATTATTAGAACTTGTGCTAAAGGCGGTGATCTTGGTAGACTCGTTAGCACGACGGACAAAATGCTTAGCGGCATTTCGTGCGTCTTCACTTTCTGAGTTCAAATTCCGTCGAGGTCGACTTTGCCTTTCATCCTTTCAGGAATAATAAAATAAGTACCAGATGAGTAATAGGGTCAATGAAATCGACTAGTACCCTCCCCCAAAATTTCAAGTCTTGTGCCTATAATAGAACGCATTATTAGAGCATGCGCTAATCCGTGATTGCAAGCTTACTATCATAACATGTTAGAACGTGCGCCAGTCAGTAATCAAGTCACTAAATCCAGCTTTTTCCTTTAAACATTACAAGTTTGCAATCAGCTGCCATTATGTACGAACAAATGAAGCTGAAATGGAAATCAGTTTATATTCGACATGACATATTTCTTGATCACTGGCGATCTAATCACAATGCTGACATTATTGGTTTTAGATTTTGGCACAAGGTTAGTAATTTCAAGCGTGGGGATAAGTCGATTACATCAAACCTAGTGCTCAACCGGTACTTATTTTATCGAACCCGAAAGGATTAAAGGCAAAGTCAACCTCGGCGGAATTTGAACACAGAAGTGAGACGAAACGCCTCTGAGCATTTGGCCCAGTGTGCTAACGATTCTTGGAAACTCTTGTTTAAACAAAAAGCCTACCATTGAAGATACAATCTTTTAGTTTTTCACTTTAACATCAACAAATACACATAATTGACTACTCCAAGTGAGACGTGCCGCATTAGTAAGACGTAGCAATATTCATACCGCGCCTAAGGCGGCGAGCTGGCAGAAATGTAGCACGCCGGGCGAAATTCTTAGCGGTATTTCGTCTGCCGCTACGTTCTGAGTTCAAATTCCGCCGAGGTCGACTTTACCTTTCATCCTTTCGGGATCGATAAATTAAGTACTAGCTGCGCATTGGGGTCGATGCAATCGACTTAATCCTTTTGTTTGTCCTTGTTTGTCCCCTCTGTATGTAGCTCCTTGTGGGCAGTAAAGAAATAAGAAACGTTAGAACACCGGACGAAATGCTTAGCGATATTTCGTCTGTCTTAACATTCTGAGTTAAGACTTTGCCTTTCATCCTTTCGGGGTCAATAACTTAAGTACCAACTGCGTACCGGGGTCGATCTAATCGACTGATCCCTTTCCCCAAAAATTTCAGGCCTTGTTCCTAGAGTAGAAAAGAATATTCTGACCGCTCCGATATTGAGTTTTAAGATTCACAGAGGCACAGAAGCAACTCTAAAATAAAGTAGTATCAAGAAAAAAAAAAGATATGCGTGTACACACACACACACACACACACACACACACACACACACACACACACACACACACACACACACACACATATGTATGTATTTGTGCGTTTGTTTGTGTATGTGTGTCTATGCATGTGTACACGCGCATGTACGTGTACATATTGTAGATTCGTACATATATACGCATTCTCTATTTATAACACGGTCAGGAACATACATGCATACATACATACATACATACGTACGTACATACATACATGCGTACATTCATACATACATATATGCGTACATACACACATACATACACACACACAAATACATAATACATACATACGTACGTACGTACATAAATACATACATACGTGTATGTGTGTGTGTTTGTTGTTGGTGACAAGAATTTCATAAACATTCGAGAGAACGAGAAATAATCTTGTTTTTTCTTATTGTTGTTTTGTTTTGGTTTTAATAGGGGTTAATGATGTACATCGCATAAAGCTATAAAGAATAGCATGTAAATATTAGGTTGGAAAAGGCTTCGGATAGAAAAAGCCGAACGAGCACGTTTACCCAGAAGATATTATTCGGTCCGGGACCGAGGAATACCTTGTCGTGCATTCGGATTGAACCCGAAACCATATAGTTGTAAAGTAAGCTTCTTAACCACACAGCCATGAAGATGAGACTTCGAAGGGTGAAGAAACAGAACGAGCAATGAAAGCAGCGATTCGAACTTCAGAGTCTTAACACCAACTTGAAGACGGGCAGTATCAAAAAATATTCAATCGACTCTGATGGTTCGGTCATTCGTTCGATCTCAACATATCTGGTGTCACATGCATCGAACTGATGATCTGTTATCGAATTTATCATTTTTATCTCTGCGTGTTTATGACATCAGCGTAAATTTCTTAACGTGAAGCAATTTTTGAGATAATTCCAAAACTGCTTAGAAATAAATGATTGCGAAATGTGATTACCTACCTACCTACCTACCTATCTACCTACCTACCTACATGTATACATACATACATACATACATATATACATGCATACGTACATACATACATATATACATGCATACGTACATACACATATACATAATACACGCGTACATACACAGGCAAATAGAAATCTATCTATCTATCTATCTATCTATCTATCTATCTATCTAGGTATATGTGTATACAAACCCCACCAACAGAAGTCGGTTCGTTGTGAAGTTGGGGTATTTCCAGAGAAGCACTCAATCCGAATGCTGGGCTATCAACGCTGTCGGGATCCAAGCCTAGGCCGGAATACTTCTGGAGTAGAAAATCCAAGTTCCACAACAATTATACCGTCATATGGTTTGGCGAAGAGTAAATGATCCAATGAAAAGATGGAGACAAAGAGAATTCATGAACACATCTTTAATTATAAGTTACACATGTTTCCATACCATCTCCATTTGCAACGCCAATTTACGCGAAAATTTTAAAAGAAGAATTACGTAATATATGCAGTTTTAGGCATTGGAGAGGCACTTACTCAGACTTTCATCAAAGACATGCCAAGTTAAACTCCCTGCAATTCCCCAACCTCCAGAGCCATTGAAGAAACTGTTTTCATCAGCTGACCAAGATTCCAAAATAAAATTAGACAATACAACGCTGCACTACAGATGATATCATTTGGAGCCACAAGAGATTTAACCGAGCCAGGATTCATGCAAATATTCAAGACCCAAGGTTAGGTTTATCATCGAATTGGCTCTCAACTTACCTTTGTCAAATGAATCACCAAAATCGGCCTTTCATTGTTTATAATCTGTACCTGTGACGGGGAAGTGAACTGTCGAAAGAGGTTGAGGAGGAGCTGGTAGTCCTGGCAAACCGCCTGAGCAGCACATGCCACTAGTTTTATTTGGAAATTTGAAAGCTTTGCAGAAACGACAATTTGAGTGTAGCACACCAATTTATACAGAATTATCGTTTTTATAAGGCTGGGATGGATCATATCTGAAAGCAGCTCCTGGTGTTGTGAAGAACGAATTTGCCTGTGGTCTATTTATGAGAGCTATATTGTATTGGACATCCGTTTTATATAGCGTGCTAAACGTTGTTTTAATGACTCAGCATTAAGTATTGCAGCATGCCTTAGCTGATCTTGGGAAAATCTCATCTCCTTTCTCTCTTGAGACTCCATTTGACGTGCTGCAGCATGCATCTGCTGACCCTGAGAAAGTCTCATCTCCTTTCCCTGTTGAGACACACGCCTTCGGTTTTCAGCAATCGTCCTCGCTTTATACGTGTTTCTGGAGAGAAACACGTCTTTTCTTTGGTGGCATATTTTTTCAATATTGTAAGCAAAAAATTATGAACATTGAAGAAATATATTGGGTTGTCCGGAAAGTTCGTGCCGATTTTTAAATGAAAAAAAAAAGATCAATATATACTTGCCATTACATTTTTAATCAACCAAATATGAACCATTTTGTTACACAATGCATCTCCATCTCTCCTCTAACTTGAAAATACCCTCTTCCCAGAATTGAGGTGGTTTCATGGCAAGTAAGTCGAAAGGTAAGCTACTATAAATCGGCACGAACTTTCCGGACAACCCAATACATTAATCTCTATTTTTGTAAGCAGTTGTATGTATATAGTATGTCCGGTATTTTTGTATGCAGTGTAAATTAACGAAATATAAACAAATGAACAAAATAGCACATGTATGGAAATGCTAATTTAACGGTAAATACCACAATAATTATTACAGAGAGGCAAAGAAATTTATATTTTACCTTGCAACTGCTGCGATAATTATTAACTCGTAATAGAACGGTAAATGTGTATTGTTTTAATGGAAATGAAAATAAAATTTCGTATTGACACTGGCCAGACAGCACTTCGAGTTCTTTATTAGGCATAAAGCCCGAAACACAGATGGGGACACCACAAGGACAGACAAGACCACAGCGGGGACAAAAAACATAAAACGAATGTAAATGAAATGAAAGTTATATAAAAATGAAAATGGACGCATGGGCCCCACTCCCTTGTAGTACCATTTGAACCGTTATATGTACCATTTACAATTGTTCGTTTTTTCCCTTTAATTTCATACTTTTTTTGTCTTTAGTAAAACTTCATCAGTGGTTCGATATCTCTTAAATCCACCACTGGTGGCAACTCTTTAAATTCCACCTCCACACGTGGTGGGTCAACGCTATCTCCACACATCTCTTTCAACTTTCTGTAGTTTTCCTCTTCTATCAATATTGCCTTCATATCTTCCGCGTAGACGTATGAAGGCACCTTCACTCTTACTATTGAGTGTAACTTGATTATCTTCTTCTCTGTTTCAACATTTTTGGGTACGTCACATAATACCATACTCCTTCTCCTCCTCGTATCTTCTTTCCTTTCTCTTGGACTTTTCGTTCTCTCTTTTCTTCCTCCATAAATAGTCTCTCCTTCTCACCTTCATACAGTTCGGTTTCCGACACTTTCTCCACTGCTAACTCCATTTTCTTTTTACTTTCTTTTTCCTTCCTACTGCCCTCCTTCACAGTTTCTTTTCTCACCTCTTCCCTCTTCTTTTTCTGCTTCTCTGGCGGAGAACTCATTCCTCCGCTCCTCCTTTTCGTTTTAGCCAAAGTGAATCCTTTCTCCGTTTCTTTTTCTGTTGCCTTGTCCTGTACTACCTGGTCCACCCTCTCCTGTCTCTCCTCCTGTTCTGTTTGTGGCTTTCTTTGGGTGCACCATGCCTTCATGTGGCCCCTTCTTCACATGTGAAACACACTGGTGGCCTACCCTCCACATTATATATATACGACAGGCTTCTTTCAGTTTCCGTCTACCAAATCCACTCACAAGGCTTTGGTCGACCCGAGGCTATAGTAGAAGACACTTGCCCAAGGTGCCACGCAGTGGGACTGAACCCGGAACCATGTGGTTGGTAAGCAAGCTACCTACCACACGGCCACTCCTCCGTCTATAGCTACCTATCACCACGTTTTATATACATACGGTATTATTCTTTTCTTATCATTACACCCAGATCGACTCTGTCGTATCTATAACTTTCTAGTAGAGGCTTTCATTAAGAGTACTCATTCCACTAAGTTGAATGCAACAAATCCACTGGCGGTCATTAGATTGCGGCCATGCTGGGGCATCGCCTTGACGAATTTTAGTCGAATTTATGAACTTCAGTACATATTATTTTAAAGCCTGGTACTTATTCTATCGGTCTCTTTTGCAAAACCGCTACGGTTACGTAAACACACCGGTACCGGTTGTCAAGCGATGGTGGAGGACAAGCGCATACACAAAGACACACACACACACACACACACACACACACGACGGGCTTCTTTCAGTTTCTGTCTATCAAAATCCACTCACAAGGCTTTGGTCGGCCCAAGGCTATAGTAGAAGAAACGTGCCCAAGGAACCGCGCAGTGGGACTGAACCCAGAACCATGTAGTTGAGAAGTATGCTTCTTACCACACAGCTACGCCTGTGCCTATATCCTGCAGTTGGTTGAATTTTCATCGACGTCGAAAATTCCCAAACAAAAAATATTTCTACGAGATGAGATTGTAGTCCCCGCCGCACGTCCGCCTCCACGTTCAACCGTAAGCCTGGGGAACAAATTCTGCTATTAGTGTGGCATGATCTCTTAAACTTACTCGGACTGGGATAAAACGTGTGTTAAAACGTGACACCGATGTTAGTTTCAAAGTTCATTGAGACAATTAAACGTTTGAACAACTGAGTATCAGCAATGGAGAAGATATATGCGTGTGTATGTGTGTGTGTGTGCACTTATGGCATGTGTGAGTGTGTTCACGCGCGTATATGTGTGAGTAAATATTCTACAGTCGTGTATATAAACACATCTGTTCAAAGACACGTTCAAACACACGTTCAAAGACATACGTGTGCGTGTCTATATGTATGTATGTATACATAAATGTATGAAAGCGCGTGGTTTAGCAGTTAGGGTAATCTGCTCACAATTGTAAGGTCGTGTGTTCCATTTCCGGTGGCGAGTTTTGTCCTTGGACAAGACACTTAATTTCACCTTGCTCCAGACCTCACGGCTGGCAAAAAATGAGTACCTGTAATTCAAAGGGCCAGCCTTGTCACACTCTGTGTCACGCTGAAATATCCCTGAAAACTACGTTAAGGGGTACACGTGTTTGTGGAGTTGTCAGCCACTTGCAACTTAATTTCACGAGCAGGTTGTTCCGTCGATCGGATCAGCTGGGACCCTCGTCGTCGTAACCGACGGAGTGCCAACCATGTATGTAAATAGAAAGAATGCAAAGCTGGAAGACTTTCAGACGATGAATGTTTAAGTATTAATATATAGATATCTCATTCTGAAAATTTATATATATATATATATATATATATATATATATATATATATATATATATATATATATATATATGTATATATATATATATATATATATATATATATGTATATATATATATATATATATATATATATATATATATATATATATATATATATATACATATACATATATATATATATATTAATAGTTATCGCCAAGCCAAGAGACTTAGAAATATTAATAACTCTCTCTCTCTCTCTCTCTCTCTATATATATATATATATATATACAAATATATATGTATATAAATATATATATTGTTTATCAAACTCAAGGTGTTATATTTAATTTGTTTACCCTCATAATTCTCTCTATAAACACACACACACACGCGCACACACACACATACACACACACGCACACACACACACACACACATGCATAACCTTCACTGCAGCGTCATGCTCTGTTTATCTTGATATGAGATTACCACTCTGTGCACGCCGCTGTTTGTGATGAATGTTCTCGTTTGTACCCGTATCAGACATGTAACCTTGAAACGTATATTGGGTTTCCCCGTTTTTTTTTTTCGGACCGCAAAAAGGGTTCTGTAGCATATCAGGATGTCACAGGAATTCATTCAACGAAAAAAAAAAAAAAAAAAAATTTCCAATGATTTCCGAACCAAAATAAAGGATTTGCAGCATATTAGGCATCACTACGATGACGTGTGCTGCTCCCGTCCCCCTTCATATGTGTGTGTGTGTGTGCGTGCGTGCGTGTGTGTTATTTCTTTACTACCCACAAAGGGCTACACACAGAGGGGACAAACAAGGACAGACAAACGGATTAAGTCGATTATATCGACCCCAGTGCGTAACTGGTACTTATTTAATCGACCCCGAAAAGATGAAAGGCAAAGTCGACCTCGGCGGAATTTGAACTCAGAACGTGTCTGTGTATAGTATATGTTTGCGTGCATGTAGGCATTCTGTGTATATATCTGACATGTTTACATATGCAGAGCAGTGTGTGTTTATACCTGTGTCTATAATATATACGTTGAAGTGACGTCGCTGAGTTTATAGTAATATTTTATATATATACAGATACAATACATTTTTAAGAGGGTTAAGTAACAGACAGGGCCAACTGACTTTTAGCTCTATAAAATTAAGTGGCCATACTAAGGAAGTAAGCGAGTAAAATATAATGAAGACGAAGTGAGGAAGTAAGTGAGGAAAATATAATTAATTAAATGGTACTGACTGCAGCTGAGGTTATAGTTGTCGTGATCGTAACTCTGACGGTGACGTAGGCAAATAAAGAGGGGAGGAAACTAAATCAACCAATGGGAATAACGCTTCTGGAAGAGTGGCACAAAGAGGAATAGGGACAGCAAGTAGATAGTGATATGTACGTACAAGTAAGAGAGAGGGAGAGAGAAAGAGAGGGAGAGAGAGAGGGGGAGGGAGAGAGAGAGGCAGATATTTACAGAGGGAGTAGGTTACATTAGAAAACAGTATTTATCTTCCACGTACGATTATGTAGTGGAGGTGCAATGGCCCAGTGGTTAGGGCAGCGGACTCGCGGTCATAGGATCGCGGTTTCGATTCCCAGACCGGGCGTTGTGAGTGTTTATTGAGCGAAAACACCTAAAGCTCCACGAGGCTCCGGCAGGGGATGGTGGCGAACCCTGCTGTACTCTTTCACCACAACTTCCTCTCACTCTATCTTCCTGTTTCTGTTGTACCTGTATTTCAAAGGTACTCTGTGTCACTCTGAATCTCCCCCGAGAACTACATTAAGGGTACACGTGTCTGTGGAGTGCTCAACCACTTGCTCGTTAATTTCACGAGCAGGCTGTTCCGTTGATTGGATCAACTGGAACCCTCGACGTCGTAAGCGACGGAGTGCCAACAACAAACGATTATGTAAGCAATCCACCGAAGAAACAGAACTACCGATCGGCGTTCTCGCTTTGACAGATCATGCCATAACTTTGGTACTCATAGCTGTGTTTATTCTAACAATTTATCTGTGAGTATTGTAAGCACACCTTATACTTGTAACATTTTCATATTCGAAAAATACTTACAACAGTAACCTTCCAACTTAATATGAAAGAATGTTTGGTAAATTTTCACATTAACATCCGCACGATTTTCACCCAATAAATAAATAAAAAAAAAAAAACCTCGGATTTTTTGCGTGGAATCAAGTACCCTGACCTCCTGCTGCAAATCCCACATTTTGATTCGGAATGCCTGGAGCAGGGTTTAGTTTAATGCTGGGCAGTTTAGTTTAATGACAAAACACTTGACGCGTAATCACAGAGATGTGAGTTCGAGTCTCATGGCTGGCCAGTAACGTATTTTTCTGCAATGTATGGATAATTTATCCTGATCTCGCTATTTATAGCATTATCACGCGTTTGAGAAATAAATTCATTTCTGTACCTATACATATATATACATATATATACTGTTTGTTCCTTATGAGCCATGCTGGCTCATAAAGGTCGGCTTTCCCGTTCCATTGGCGTATAGGTTCCCCACCTGGACGGGGCACCGGTCCGTCACATGTGAGCTGCTAGATGCAGGAGGAAAGAGTGAAAAAAAGTTGTTGCGAAAGAGTCAGCAGACGTTCGCCATTACCTTCTGCCGGAGCCGCGCGGAGCTTAGGTGTTTCGCTCATAAACACACACACATCACCCGGTCTGAGATTCGGGCCCACGACCCCGCGACCGCGAATCCGCTCTAACAACGAGGCCATGTGCCTCCACTTTATATATATATATATATATATATATATATATATATATATATATATATATATATATATATATATATATATATATATATATATATATATATATATATATATATATATATATATATATATATATGATTGAACGCAGCGTCTCACAAAAATTGTAAGTAGTTTTCGTAACTTATCCTCCGACGCTACTCTATCTCTTTCTCTCTCTCTTTCTCTTTCCTTTCTCTCCCCCCCCCTCGTTCTTCCTCTGTACTACTACGTATCTCGCCTTACCCCTCTTGTTCTTCCTCTGTTACTACTACGTATCTCTTTTTTCCCCCTCGTATTTCCTCTTTTTCTTTTTTCCTCTCGTTGCTCACCATTCTTCTACTTCCTCCCTCTCTTTCTCCCTCTACCACTCTCTCTCTTCCCTTTACACCGGCATGGTCACATGCTTCCGGTCAATAATCCTTTCCTTCCTTGGCTTTCGCCAAGTAACACACGCCACCACTTTGTCTCTCTCGGTTCCGTGCCTCATCGCGTTCATACACACATAATTTTTCTCGTCTGGCCGTAAAGCCTTTTCTGTTTGTTTTCCTGTCTTGTTTTTTGTCCGCCACTACATTCCTCCATGGCTAGATTTAATTTGCGTATACAGATTTAATCTGCGATCCATGGGACGAGCCGTTTTAACGTTGCGTCCTGCCCGAAGCTCGTCGAAACGCCGGTGTTAAAACGTGGGTAGCTGATGAAGTAGAATGTTCTCTATGTGGCTCGTGTGTTCTCGTCTACGTTTGTTTGCAATGTCCTGTACCCAGATATGCACCTATACATACAGGTGGATGTCGGTATGCACATACCTGTACGTATATATGCATATACTCATTTACTTTTGTATATATATATATATATATATATATATATATATATATATATATATATATATATATATATATATTTACTCACATGAATATATGTATATAAAAAAGTTACTGGGCAACTAGATCATTGGGTACTCGTTTTCATTTGTAAAAATAAAAAGTATGTCATTATCTTGGTTTATCAAGTAAATAGCAGGATTTATTCTGAAAAAAATTAAGAGGCTATTATTTTTCTCCTGTGGAATTTTGTTTTTTCTCTATTAAGTACTTAGAAACTAGCATTAAGTACTAATCTCATGAACTTGATTAGTTCATGAAGAGAGTAACTCAACTCATATATTGAAACATAAACACATATATACACTTACACAAAGAGACACATAGAACACATAGAAAACACACACACACACACACACACACACACACACGCACACACACATTCATGAACAGACAAAGCTACACAGAGACACACTTATACTAAGGCATTAATACATATATACAGTGCACACATACCCACACGTACATAATAAACAACATAAACAAGCAGATAGAGTGAATAAGTAAAATTCTCTCAATGAAATCTATCCTGAATGCAGCATTTTTACATCAGAAGTGATCCAGGTGTGACAATCCCATATTTGGGTATATCCTGTCTTTATTTAAGAAGTTAAGGTGTAATTTGTCATTTGTTATTCATTGTTATAAATAGTTGACTGCTGTGGAAGTGATAGCACTGTACATTTGATGTGTGTCTTGTTGGTTTATTGTGCCCTTTTCAACATCTATTCAATCGATTTAATGCTACAGAAATTAAAATGAAGTAGCAGCCTTGTAAATATGGAAACTCTTGGAATGCTCACATTTGTGCAAACATATATGTATGTATCCCATATTTGGGTATATTAGAAACTCACATGTTCTCCTATACGCTCATACACTCATATGAATGTATGGGAAAGCATATATTTAATCACATGAATATATGTATGTAAAAAAGTTACTGGGTAACTAGATCATTGGGTACTCATTTTCATTTGTAAAAATAAAAAGTTATCTTGGTTTATCAAGTAAATAGCAGGATTTATTCTGAAAAAATTAAGGCGCGGGAGTGGCTGTGTGGTAAGTGGCTTGCTTACCAACCACATGGTTCTGGGTTCAGTCCCACTGCATGGCACCTTGTGCAAGTGTCTTCTACTATAGTCCCGGGCCGACCAAAGCCTTGTGAGTGGATTTGGTAGACGGAAACTGCAAGAAGCTCGTCGTGTATATATATATATATATATATATATATGTATATGTATGTGTGTGTATATGTTTGTGTGTCTGTGTTTGTCCCCCCAACATTGCTTGACAACCGATGCTGGTGTGTTTATGTTCCCGTAACTTAGCAGTTCGGCAAAAAGAGACCGATAGAATAAGTACTAGGCTTCCAAAGAATAAGTTCCGGGGTCGATTTGCTTGACTAAAGGCGGTGCTCCAGCATGGCCGCAGTCAAATGACTGAAACAAGTAAAATAGTAAAAGAGTATATATATATATATATATATATATATATATATATATAAGGCGGTACTCCAGCATGACCACAGTTCAAACCCTGATGTAAAAGAAAATGAAAAAGAAACAGAGAAACTGCATACATATAAAACATAAGATAATGGTTTCCGAATTTTGCCACTAGGGAAGCAATTTTGGGAGGTTGGGGGCTAAGTCAATTCTATGGACCCCATTGTTTAGCTAGCACTTTTTTTATCGACCACGAAAGGATGAAAAGCAAAGTCGACCTCGGCAGAATCGGAACGAAGACTGGAGTGACGGATAAAATACTGCTACGCATCTTCGTTCAGTGTTTCGAATAATTCAGCCAGCTTGTTTCAGTCATTTGACTGCGGCCATGCTGGAGCACCGCCTTTTTAGTCGAGCAAATCGACCCCAGGACTTATTCTTTGGAAGCCTAGTATTTATTCTATCGATCTCTTTTTGCCGAACCGCTAAGTTACTGGGACATAAACACACCACCATCGGTTGTCAAGCGATGCTGGGGGACAAACGTAGACACACAAACAGATACACAAACACACATACATACATATACATATATACGTCGGGTTTCTTTCAGTTTCCGTCTACCAAATCCACTCAGAAGGCTTTGGTCGGCCCGAGGCTATAGAAGAAGACACTTGCCCAAAGTGCCACGCAGTGGGAATGAACCCGGAACCATGTGGCTGGTAAGCAAGCTACTTACCACACAGCCACTCCTGCGCCTTTAGATGAATAGATTACAGTAGAAAATGGAAAAAACAAAACATTTGGTATCACTTGAAAAACATTTCATGTAGATAGAGAATATATATTTGTGTGTGTGTGTGTGTGTGTGTGTGTGTGTGTGTGTGTGTGTGTGTGTGTGTGTACTGATAAAAATCAATAAATCAGTCAGTGATATCACAATTACTTAGGACCGAACTTACACGTTAAATGATAATTTTATCTGTATATAGGACTGTATTGTATTTAGTGCACATTCGGTGAAATCATGGTCTATCTTTAGCTTGTATATTTGATATACAGACATAGCTAAATGCATACGAGTGTGTGTGTGTGTGTGTATGTTTGTATGTGAATCTGTATATAATATATATATATATATATATATATATATATATATATATATATATATATATATATATATATATATATAATTATATGTATTTATTTTCTCCTATCAAAAATAATTCGGATAAAATAAATGGGTTAATATATACCAGGGTAGCAAAGATCACAAAATAACTGTGGTGTAACTCCTGTTTGTGAGGCAGAAACTCCTTGATATTTTGGGTATTTGAGTATATATAAATTTAAAGAATGGAGTAAACGCATGTTATAACTGCATACTTTTATTCCGACATATGTTTCGAAGAAATACAATTTATGCGATCCATAGGAATCGGCGATGTTAAAAATGTAAACTTCTCCTCAGGGAAATGTATGGGAACCGGCTTAAACGTAAGACATTATAACCGAGTATGAGAACTATAATTGGATAAGGTTATAACGTAATTCATTTGAAAAAACCTACGTTATAACCTTATCCAACTATAGTTCTCATACTCGGTTATAATGTCTTACGTTTAAGCCGGTTCCCATACATTTCCCTGAGGAGAAGTTTACATTTTTAACATCGCCGATTCCTATGGATCGCATAAATTGTATTTCTTCGAAACATATGTCGGAATAAAAGTATGCAGTTATAACATGCGTTTACTCCATTCTTTAAATTTATATATATATATATATATATATATATATATATATATATATATATATATATATGTATAGGGAGAATTCACAAAAAAAAAGAACAACAGACGAAGACAGGTGGTGTAGAAAACAAATAGATGTATTAGTATAACGCTCGGGAATTGAAGAAATCTTTAACGTTTCGAGCCTACACTCTTCCACAGAAAGGAACACAAAAAGAAACAAGGAGAGAGAAAAAATGTGTGCAGTGGTCAGCGATCTATCAATCAATCTATATATATATATATATATATATATATATATATATATATATATATATATATATATATATACAGTGAGGGGGAAATAAATATTCGTACCTGTCTAAATTCTTTATTTATCTAATATCTAATGAGCATAAATGGGATATACCAATACTATATTTGCATACACATACATAAACTAAGAATATGCAAAAGAAACTAATAAATTATAGTAACTAATGAATTTATATACAAATATAAATACTCGTTGGTGTTGGACTACAGGGAAATGTCGGTGACCTTCTTTATGTCGTTATTGATCCCACTTAATATGTGTTTGCTCGCCAGACCGATCTCGGATTTGACCGGATTGATCAGGCGGCATTTAGGATTGAAGGCAAAGTTCGCTTTAAGATCTTTTATGGTAATGAAGGCGTTTCTTTTAACTAGGATCTCTACCCTATCGGCTTTGTCTAGTTTTTTTTAGCTAAGGTTTTGACTTCACTGTTGATGTCGTTATATGTGTATGTAGGGAAGCGCGCCTATAATTATGTATGGTATTATTTTCTTGTAATCTATCGTAAACTAAGGTGTCTATCCTGTATAAGTTTTTCGTCATACCAGAGAAGATTAGGGACCTGTCTAAGTTTTTAACAATATTGCCTTAATGTCGCCCGGGAGCTTGTGTTGGAAGGAAGAAGAAAACTTTCGAAATTTTAACTTGGGACTGATGCCCAGTAAGTCCGCCTCGAAGGATTCGAGGTCCAAAATTTTAGGTAGGTTCTTCCTCAATCCGATTCCATAGTTGTTTCCCTCCGGGCATGGTGTGGTTAGGTCGTAGTAGAATGTTCATTATTGCCGTGATTGCTGGTGGTGGCGCCGGACCTGTTGCTGCTGCTATAGAACAGAACCAGCAACACCGTCACCATCGCAACAGTTAACAACATTAGCAACAATAGCAATAACAACACCAGCGACAGCATTAGCAGTTCCCCTCCCGACGGCATCGAAAGCAGTAACAACAACACTAACAACAACAGCAGCATCACTATTAGCAGCAGCATTACCAACAGCTTCCCTAAACGCCACACTCGCGGACCTGACAACCCCTATAGCAGCAGCAGCAGAAGCAGCAGCAGCAGCAGCAGCAGCAGTGACAGCGGAGCCACAGCTAATGACACCTGTAGCAGCAATGGTAACTCTCTCGCCAATGACGAGGACTACAATAACAACAACAGTGCCTTCACCATAACCGGCACGGGCGATACCCTTACCGACGACACCACCTCCTCCAGTGACGCCAACGCAAGCAGTCCCAGCTCCAACAACAACAAAGTCGGCAGCAGTAGCAACAACAACATCAGCAGATACAGCACCGACAACACACGCCCACGGAGATACATTGGATGTCCCGGGAACTTTTTCAAGCAACGTCCCTTCAATCACAGATCCTCCTTCACAGTTCCGGAAAGGAGTTGCGTAACATCACTAACCAGTCAGGTCTGGCTACTAACAGACGATGGGATTCCATACTCGATCTCATGGAAAATCTTCGAGAACCCAGGCCCCTACATCAACGGGGCGAAGCACTGCAAGTTGCATAGCTGAACGCGCGAGAATCCTATAAGACTCACTCGAACCAGGGAACATCCAGAACAGAGACTTTCGGGCCATGTTTACATTTCAGGAGGTTTCTGCTTGCTTGTTGGAGCCCACAAGGTGGCGGTACAGCCAGTAGTCGACAGCCAATAGCAAAGAGTGATAATCCATAATTGTTACCTTTGAGTAGTGAGGCGTTTCTCCGTCCATATTTTTCAGTGGTTATGGGCAAACAGGCTTTTGGGAGCTGACGATACACCATAACCTTTATGGACGGGAAACCCAAGGTAATCCCATAAACTGGACTTCCCCTTTTTTAATATATATATATATATATATATATATATATATATATATATATATATATATATATATATATATATATATAAAGAATATATATGCATGTATACCCACATATATGTACATACTTACATCTACATGTGTATATAGATGCATTTCAAGGTACAGAACGTTAGAACAATGAACTACAGCCCACGGAACGAACACATAGGAAAACAGGTAGCCACTTGGAATTAATCCTTCGTCAGCTGCCTCTATTCTAACTAGACGTTTCGAATGTATATGTGAGTGCATAGACGTGTGTATATGTGTGTGCATTTGTACGTCGACGTTGAGTTCATAGTACTGGCTTATCTATTTGTTACCAGGTTTAATAACGTACAGGGTAAGTTAACCTTTCGTTGAATAAAATCAAGGCTGTTATAATAAGTAAGTAAAAGAGATATTCTTATCTACTCTAGGCGCAAGGCCCGAAAATTTCGTGGGGGTGGGCAGTCTATTAGATCGACCCCGGTACGACATTGGTACTTAATTTATCGACCCTGAAAGAATGAAAGACAAAATCGACTTCGGCGGGATTTGAACATGTCGCCCGGTGTGTTAACGATTCTACCTGTTCGTCACCTTAAGTAAAGGATATATTATACGATGAAGGATGATGGTGTTTACTTGGGTGTAAATAGTACTGACTGAAAATGCAATCGCCACAGTTATTTCGTCACATGTTCAAAGGAAGGGGTTGGAAAACTAGAATCAATGAATGATAAAACAACAACACTAAAGTGGGCGAAGGAGAGTAATGTGACTGAGGTAGTGAGCGGTAAGCATAAAAGAAAGAGAGAAGCAGTCAGAGAGAGAGAAGCAGTCAGAGAGAGAGAGAGAAAAATAGTGTAAGAGATATGAAGAGATTTAGAGAGGGTAAGAGAGGTGTATAAGAGTGGTTTATCTTAGAAAACAGTGTTTATATTTGGCATACGATTATATAAACACTTAATTCGCTAACAAGGCAAGAGTAACGATGGACGTGTTCGGCTTGACAGATTATGCCACTACTTTGGCACTCGTAGCTGTGCTTATTTTAACTTTCTATCTGTGAGTATTGCATTTACTTCCAAACTAAAATTGCTGTTTTATATAATAACGGGAATGGTGTCCCCGTCTCCGTTGTTGCTCCTCACTAAGTTTCGGTTGCGCACGCTCTACCCTTCTTCAGGTGTCTTATTCACCTTAGTGTCTTCTCTGAGATTGAACTCACTACCTCTAGGTGTCTTCACTGCATTAACAAGTGCTTTTATCCATTGCATTATACTCATAAGCAATGCCAGAATGTATCTGTAAGGTATATAAAGCTCCTGAAGGCTGGAGCGCACACAGCCGAAACGTAGTGAAAAACAACGATAACGAAACTGAAAGAAACCTGTCGTATATATATATATATATTGGAAGGTTTGGAGGTTATGTAGTGATGTACAGGAATTATATATTAGAAAAAATAATAATCAGGTACTCAGATGTCTGGATGGTTGTACATTGACAGATTTTTATTCATATGTCACATGTTTTATAAATTAGCGCTTTCACCTAGTCTTGTAGGGTCATCAAATTTTGATGATATATATATATATATATATATATATATATGTTTGTGTGTGTGTGTGTATGAATGTGTGTATGTATATGTGTAATGTATCTCCATACTTATGTATCTATGTGTTTTATTCAATTATTCACACATGTCTATATAAGGTAAGAATATGAATGATAATTCTCCAGATAATTCTTTGTCATAGCGATATGACAAAATGAAGCACACCCCTTCCTACCATT
The DNA here is from genome assembly GCF_046866305.1 of Octopus bimaculoides. Lineage (NCBI taxonomy): Eukaryota > Metazoa > Mollusca > Cephalopoda > Octopoda > Octopodidae > Octopus > Octopus bimaculoides. The sequence continues at coordinate 27,383,944 of NC_142953.1, forward strand.
GCTACTCTCAGTGCCGTTCCCACTTATATCAGATAAGTGTGATCAAAAGGACGGGAGTAGTAGTAGTAGTAGTAGTAGTAGTAGTAGTAGTAGTAGTAGTAGTAGTAGTAGTAGTAGTAGTGATAGTGTGACGCGGAACCTTTATACTGTCCAGTGATTACATCATTCTGCAATGTGTACTCAATTATTTTCTGTTTCCTAAGGCAATTAGTAAACAGATATTGTGTGTTTTATGATAGAATAATCACACATTTATTGCGTTGTTATGACGACTGTGACAAGAGATTGCCTGTTATTCAGTGCAGAATTAATATCGCAAAGAGGCTTCTTAAAAAAAAAAAAACATCTTTTTGTGGTAGGAAGAGGGGGGGTCCTATATTTTGGGAGGTGGGGAGTGGGGTGCTGGGAAAAATGAAAGGCAAAATAAACATGGAGCGGGTATTTAACTTGCAACATCATCGATTCTGACAAAACGCATTAATAATAATAATAATAAGACAAATACATAACAAAAACACCAGGACTTACAAATATATATAACATACAGAAAATTGCACTACTGGGTACTGCACACATTCTACGCAAAACACTTTCAATACAGTAAACATAAGAGCACCACAGCAAACCACAGCACATACCCAAGGCGCACAGAGCTGCGCTCGGTAGTGAAGTGAAAGCACGTTATAAAAATAAAACTACTGAACAATAATAATAATAATAATAACAACAACAACAACAACAGCAATAATGATAATGATAATAATAATGATCCTTTTTACTATAAGCACAAGGCCTGAAATTTTGGGCAAGGGTTGCGTGGAGGCATGAGACGTGTTATAAAATAGCGTCTCAGTAGCTTTCATTACATGAAACCATTAGTATCTCATAAAAATGTACACTGTTTATTAAATGATATATTACATTTTGATCAGTTGAATTACTCCAACAGACTAAGCAGATAAATAAATACGCTTCCATCTGCTTACTCTGTTGGAGTATTTCAACTGATAAAATGTAAACTCTGTAATGTCCGTTTTGGCTGGAAGATCTTCCACCCAAGGTACTCAAAATGCAAATTTTTATTATATATACTTTGTAATTTAAATTGGGTGTGAAGTGAAACAGTTGTAGGCAATGTTAATTAATTAATAAATTGATTTGTATCCATTGAATCTCTCCATGTTCAAACTTATTGATAATATTTGATGTTTTGTAATATATTCATTGAAGAAATATCTTTTCAAAATATAATATACAAAACCAGGGTATCTTGGATAAAACTATCCCTATAAGAGGTTTAAATATCCTCATAGTATATATATATATATATATATATATATATATATATATATATATATATATATATAGATATATATATTCAATTTTTTTTCTCCGTGTTTTTCTCCTTGTCTCCGTATTCTTTCTGTTGAAGAGCGTAGCTCGAAACGTCAAAGACTTTCCGTATTCCCGAGCGTCATACTAATATATACTTTTGTTATTTACACCACCTGTCCTCGTCTGTTGTTATTATTTGTATATTCTCCCATATATATATATATATATATATATATATATATATATATACGAGGGGCTTCTATCATTTTCCGTCTAATAAATCTACTCACAGGCTTTGGTCGGCCTGTGGTTATAGTAGAAAACAATTACCCAAGGTGCCACGCAGTGGGACTGAACCCAGAGCCATGTGGTTGGGAAGCAAGCTTCTTACCACACAGAATATACGTATGTATGTATGTATGTATGTTCCCTTTCTCCTTTTAATTTTGCCATCTACTTGGTTGCAAGGTTGTGAAGGAAAGTGCCTTGATTTAACCATCAACCGTTAAATCTTTAAAAGGTTTTGCATAGTTTTATATATGTATGCATGTAAGGAGTCCTTGTGGCAATAAAAAAAAATCATTATTAATGTATTTGATTTATTTTCTCTTTTTGTCAGGTTTGGAAGAAGAAACTTTTCATATTTCAAAGAACTCGGTATCTCTGGTCCCAAACCTATTTCTTATCTAGGAAACTTGATGCAAATAAAAAAACTGGTGAATTTATTTTGATTTTTTCTTGCTTCACATTTTCTTGCCACCGACTGGAGTGGAAGAGCTCTGGCCTCTTCTGATTAAATTTTACGATGATCGCACAGAAAATTATGAACTTTCTCAACCAGGTCTGATGTTGTCACATCCCCCCCTCCCATATTTCTCATTGTCTCTCACCTTCTTTCTACCATGCTTGAAGCAAAATTCTCTTTAAAAAGAGAAAGACTCGTTGTATAATGGAGTCCAAGATACACCATCTCTGAAAAATAGCTTACTACTTTTGATAGCATATAAGACAAACCGTTTTCCCAAACAAATGTCTTTAAAAAAGAAAATTAACCTAGGTCCTCTATGAAAAATTGGGACTCTCATATGATTTAATGAGATAGAATCGTTTTTCTGCTGAAATTGTGGTACATACCCAGGCATCTTTTATGCCTTCTGTGTTGTAAGAACCACGTGGTTCCGGGTTTAGTGCCACAGCGTCACACCTTGGGCAAGTGTTTTCTACTCTAGCCTTGACCGACCAAAGCCTTGTGAGTGGATTTGGTAGAGAGAAGCTGCAGGAAGCCCGTCGTGCATCTATATATATAACAAGCAAAATAACCTGTTATAAAATCTCAAGAAGTGAAAGAGCAGTAACGTATACTAAACAGTAGAGCGAGTCGCCATATCAAAGTGGCTGATGGATGTTACTACCAGTTTAACCCCAGGTGGATTCTCCGCCAGCTGGTTTTCGGTGCAAGCTCATCACCCTTTATGTACAATACATCGCTAGCAGGGGGAGCGAACCCCTACTAACAAACAGCAAAAACAATTTGAAAACATATTTACATTCCCATATAACAGTTAAGAACATCACCATTCTTGTATAGTGGTAAATATGTAAAGGCAATTTACTTAATATTTATTTTTCACTGACGTTATTACTGTTATTTCTTTATTTTCTGCAAAGTGCACAAAAAAGCTACACGTTTGCATTATGTGATATATATATATATATATACAATAATAATAAAGGAAGTTACCGTATATATGTTTACAAACCAAGGACGTTATATAGACCTCCTTGACTCAAGTTAGAGAAGGGGTGCGTATTATACACAAGGTTTAGGTTTTTCAGTGGTACAGCCCCCTAAAAATCCCCTTGCGTATTATACTCAAGGGTGGACTATACTCGAGGATCTACGGTAGATAGTTATAAAATCACAAGAAGAGTGAGAGTAGTAAAGTATACTAAACGGCAGAGCGAGTAATAACATCAAAGTGGCAGATGAATGTTACTACTAGTTTAACTCCAGGTGGGCTTATAGACATTTGCTTGTGTGTGCCACTTCACTGGCTAGGTGAACAAGGCAACGTTACTCCAGTTCAGAAGGTTACTCCATCGCAGGGTGACCCTTTTACAGCTGTGTGGACTGGAATATCGTGAAATGAAGAGTTTTGCTCAAGAACACAGTGCTCAGCAAGTCTAGAAATTGAATCGATGATCTCACGATCGTGAGTGCTACATACCTAACCAGTAGGCCATATACATTCACATAATATATAATACTTAAAACGTTCCTATGAAGTTTGATTATTATAGCATTTCACACAGAATCGTTGATGTTATTACAGTTGTTTATTTATGCTTTAATATTTTCAGGGTTTGACTAAAGCATTCAAGCACTGGAGGGAAATCTATGGTGACGTATATGGGTAAGAATGATTTCTTTGTGACTAAGGTAATCGAGAAGGGTTTAGCAGAACAGATTCACACTGGCAGTGAGGACGGAGATGAGTTGTGAGATTCAGGGCACAGACATATGAAAATAGGCAGATGCAGTGTACACATGCTCACACAGATGTACATGCACACACACACATACACATACATTTATACATCGTCAGTGGTTCATATATCTCCAAAGAAGCACACTCCAAAAGTTAGAGCAATAATGTGTTTACATGAAGTTAAATATATAACCGGTCATAGGGTGACCAATGGTCTTGCAGCCATAAAGCGCTTAGCTTTATAGACGACTCGTCTGACTCAAATGTTCGCGGGCATATACTCTGTCTTCAAATATGAGTCAGAAAACCGTTACGATCACACTAAATACTTGGAATATATACTGCAAGTCATTTATTCTGATACTCTTTAATATTTATACTCATCCGCTAGACCTAGGGTTAAAATAATAATAACAAGTACAGGTCATCAGAAGGTGGATATCAACCAGTCATTTTATCTCTAGCTACCTCTGTCTTGTGCTACACGCATCCGATCAACCATGCTCTTGTTTACAGTTCATTCTTTGATGTCTTTGATGTCTTTGATGTCTTTGATGGCTTCTTGCTTCCTTCCTCTCTTCACCACTTGTCAGGATGGTCTCTTAGAATGACTCACGAGGCATGTTTGGTCCCAAATATGACAAGTCTATGAACTTGATTCTCAACAAGAGGTGTCTTTAGATTTTCAGCTTTTCTATGACTGCAGCATTTGTTACCCTGTCTTTATAGTTCATCCTGTCCAATCTGTTACAGATTCATATTTCAAAGGCTTCTGTATCTTAATCCATAGCTTTGTAACATTGTCCAAGTTTCTGATCTGTAAAGAACAATGTAGTTTTTAATCCATCATGTTTTCAAAAATGTAAGACAGTTACATATTTGAAAAATCTTTGTTAGCAAAGAATTAACTAGAGATCAGCAAACAATAACAATAAAGATGCATATTAATCACAATCTTAGATTATTTCATTTCTAAATCAATAATTCTTTTTTTTTTTTGGCAGTATGTACTTTGGAGTAATTCCTAATTTTATTGTAAGTGATCCAGAATTTATCCAAGAAGTTTTAGTCAAGAGATTTTCAAACTTTACCAATCGATCTGTAAGTAATATAACCTTTTATCTTCTTTCTTATTCTTTCACTTGTTTCAGTTGCATATTCTAATATATTGCTTATATGTGTGTCTGTCTGTCTGTTTATCAGAATGAATATATGTATATATGTTTGAGTGGCTTGCTTGATTAGCTGGATAGCTGGCTGGATGGCTGGATGAATGGATAGGTGGATGAACTGTTTGTATGTTTTGGAGATACACTTGCCAGA
>NC_142953.1:27391590-27439090 GCF_046866305.1 Octopus bimaculoides
ATAAAATCAAACTTGAAATTTCGAAAAGAAATTGTGATGTGTCTCAGTATGTATGTGTGCGTGTCCACCTTTTTTTTTTACACACAAAATTCCGATATAATCGTAATTGACACACTCTAAAAGGTATCTGTAGAATAATTCATTAAAAAATACCCAGAATTATGAAGAAACAATGTCGACGCACGTGAATTTTCTGAAGCTCCTCTCTCCACCCTTTGGAAAACATTTTGACAGCAAATTCTGATATAATCGAAATTAAATTTGACTAAAGCGTATGTATAGAAAGTTTCAATTAAAAGAATTCATCTTTCTCGAAGTTGAGGAAACAACTTCGAGTGTCACAATAGTTTAGGTATGCCTGTTGCTTTAGCAATCGTAAATATACTTTGAGAATTTTTCTTTTCAAAATAAGTAATACAAAGATAACATCGCAATTAAATATCGATATGTCAGCTTGTTTTTCTTTACTTTCCTTTTGTATGTAACGATTATATAATTGCATGTTATATATAAACAAACAATACACCTCTTTTCTTTGGTTTGCATAAAATAGGAATGAGAAACGTAAATAGGATAATGGTATTTACGATTATATTGTGTTTAGCAACGAATACCACCTGTATTAAAATGCATCGATGTGTATGTTTGTGTGCGTGTGTACTAAAATTTATTGCTCTTTTTAGGTAGTTAATTTTCATTGCTTTATAATTGTACATTCTTTGAACATAATTGCATTTAATAGCTCTATTTTATGTTTTCCCCTATTGACGTTTATGTCACATGTCTCACTAGCATGTCATATTTATACATATACATGTATTCTATTGTAATATGTGATACAATGATATCAAGTCAATGTAAAAGATGCTATCTTAAAGAAAGCGAGGATTTTCACACACAAATACAGAAGCACCCCCCCACACACGCACACGCATACAAACACACTCACGCACACATGTATGGGGAGGCGTATGCATTTGTGTGTAGAGTTGAGTGCATGGAAGGATGGATAAATAGATCGATTGAGAAACAGAAATATAGGTGAGTAGGTGGATAGAGAGACAGGCAGGCAATTAAATGGATATATAAATAGATAGATAGAAAACTAGAGAGAGAGAGAGAGAGAGAAAGAGACATAGTTTACATGAGAATCTTCCATGTTTCCATAACCACTTAATCTTTAGTAGTGGGAAGATTATATCCAAATACATAAGTAACTTAGAATAAAGAAACCGCATGACATTGGGTCAGAGGTCAGAGTTTATTGATTGATTGATTACAAAATTATAACCAGAATATCTTGAATAGCCTGTTTCTTGAACTACCATTCCATGTCTGTTGCAGATGAACGCAATGATTCAGACATGTGCTGATAATTTGGTGGAAAATATTGATAAGTTGGCAGAGAATGGAGAAGAGACCGAAGTTAAAAAGTATGTAAAACTATTAAAGGATTCTTTGTTAATCATTTATATTTTATCTTTAACTTGTTCTAGTCATTGGAGTGCGGCCATGGTGGGGCATCTCGTTGCAGGGCTTTAGTTGAACAAATGGATCTCGGTACTTACATTTTTGTGAAGTCTGGTACTTAGTCTACGAGTGTCTTTTGCCCAACCGCTAAGTTATGGTGAGATTAAGAAACCAACATCAGTTGTCAAGCAGTGTGCCGGTAGACAAATGCAATCCAAACCCAAAGACATACATATATACACTTTTTATATTTTTTAATACATATTTTCAACCTATATATATGTATCTATATATATATATATATATGGCTATGTATGTGGTCAAAAAGCTTGCTTCATAACTATATGGTTTCGGGTTCAGTCCCACTACGTGAAAATTTGGATAAGTGACTTCTGCTATAGCCTCAGACCGACCAAAGCCTTATGAGTAGATTTGGCAGACGAAAACTGAAAGATGCTTATCGCATATAATTATACCCCCCCCCCACACATATATATCTGTGTGTATATTCTTAACTGTGTTTGTTTTACCCCTGCACAAGCGATCAATGGAATAAGTAGCCAGCTTAAAGACAAAGATCAAGTCCTTGGATAGATTCATTCGCCTAAAAATTCTTCAACGCAGTACCCCAGCGTGGCCGAAGTCTTATGAATGAAACAAGTAAAAGATTAAAATGATATATTAAATTAACTAATTTTTAAACCATGAAAGAAGTATTTTTACAGAAAGAAAAATTAACGTGTATTTACGTTCTTTTTTATTTATATATTCTAGGTTGTTCTCAGCTTACACCATTGATGTCATAGCAGCAACTGGATTCGGAATAATGGTGAACTCACAGAAAGACCCTGAGGATCCACTGGTTACAAAGGCCAAAGACATATTCAAAATTAGCTTCTTTCAACCTCTTATCCTTTTAATATGTTAGTACTTAAGTTATATAGTTTAAAGAATATTCCATGAAAATTGTACCGTTTAGAAAAGAGGTTCTCAACCATCAGGTTATGAACCATTTCGTACCAAGCCGTACACAAAAACTAAATTCTAAAATTTTATTCCTACTTTATCGACTATATATATATATATATATATATATATATATATATATATATATATATATATATATATATATATATATATATATATATATATATATATATAAAGAAAACAAAACCAAAGCAGGACGAGTATCTCAGGTCATTTAAAGCATTTAATTAGAGTAAGTTGAATAAAAAAAAAAGGAGAAGTAGAAGTAATTAATGTCTTACCGCTGTTTCTGGGATATCGCAGGTGATGGGTCAACATCGTCATACACTGGGTATTCCGTCATCAGAAAGAAGGTGCCTATGCTGGAAGGCTTCACACAGAGAATTCACATTATTAGTTACATCCGAATGCACAATAGTTTCATCTTTGGCTTTTGGTTCACATAGTAAATCGCTAAGTTTTCTCTGGTGTGTATTTTTTCTAAGTAGGCGTTTGGTAAATTTAGTATTTTTGATGATAGTCAAAACTTCTTGTTCAAATACATCGAGGTGTTGGTAAGGTTGTGGGATTTTCTTAGTTTTGAAGTTTTTAGACATATTCTCTAGTTTACTGTTGGTATTTATGTTTTGGGTGTCTTGTTTGTTATCAAAGTGCAAGGCTCTCAATCTGAGTCTATGAATGAATTCATTAGTTTTTGAAATAAGTTCTTTCATATAAACAATCTTCGGGGGTATGGGAATATCTTTAAAGAAGTATCGATTTTGATTATTTTCATTTTGCCAGTAATACTCATAAATGTATTTTTATTACTAGAGTAATAAATGAAATTGGTTAATAGAATTCGGATACAAGGGATGGGGTCAATACTGGTTCAATACCTAATATTTTGTGAGGAATTGATTTCCTTAAAATAATAGGTTTGTATATAAACTGTAGTCTATATTCAGGAGAAGAAAAAAATGGAAAACGTGTCAAAATGGTATTAAAAACTTTGTTGCAACTCGCATTAACAGATTTCAGGATGCAAGGCAAAGGAGAAAAGCGGTTGCAAATATACCACCTACACTGACCTGTAATTCTCATACTTGTAGCATCTGTGGGCTTCTTTGCAAATCGTTGGTGTGACTTAAATGTCACATTCGACATAAGCATTATGACTGACAAAGAAAAAGTACATTGTCGGAGCCGCATACGTCGAGACCGACATATATAATATATATATATATATATATATATATATATATATATATATATATATATATATATATATATATATATATATATATATATAAATATATATATATATATATGTATATATGTACGTATGTATGTATGCATGTATGTATGTATATGCATATATATATGTGTATATGCATATATATATATATATGTATATATATATATATATATATATATATATATATATATATATATATATATATATATATATATATATATATATATATATATATATATGTATATATATATATATATATATATATATAGGCGCAGGGGTGACTCTGTGGTAAGGAGCTGGGCTTCTGGGTTCAGTCCGTCAGCATGGCACCTTGGATAAGTGTCTTCTATAACCTCGGCCGACCAAAACCTTGCGAGTAGATTTGGTAGACTGAAACTGAAAGAAGCCTGTTTTGTGTGTGTGTGTGTGTGTGTGTGTGTGTGTGTGTGTGTGTGTGTGTGTATGTGTGTGCGTGTTTGGGTGTGCGTGCGATCCATATTGATTGGTTTTTATTTAATCCACTTCAGAAAGGGATGAAAGTTAAAAGCAATCAAAAATAGAGACAACAAGCAAAGGTCGAAATACAGGGTCCTTTTTTTTATTTCTTCAAACGGTGTCTATATTATTTTGATATACACAGAAACATGCATACACATACATACACACATACATACATACACACATACATACATACATACACACATACATACATACATACACACATACATACATACACACACATATGCTGTTATTGTCGGTGTTTTCATTGTCGTCGTCGTTGTTTAGGACTGACCGAGCAGGGACTGAATAGATGCGTGATCAAGCATGTACCAGCCATGACCACCCTGACTGTGTGTTAGTGTGCATGTACCGAGGCTTGACGGCATTATGCAATATGCCTGCCCTTCATCATACATAAGACAGCATGATGTAATATGAGATGTCAAGACAACATTCTCTATTTCTAGCAGTTTGAGTGAAACAACATGGAGCCTTTGGGTGAATAAATAGAAAAATTTGATTTCGTTTTTCTTTCTCTTTTTATTTGAATTATGCCCTTATATTTCTTCCCTTATATTTCTGCCCTTATATTTCTGCCCTAATATCTAGAAAAAAAAATCACAATTATATCAAATGCTCTATTCCAGTGGTTTTGCCGTCTTCTGCAAAATTCATAGAAAAGTCCGGATTAATAAAATTCCTTATTGGGAATCAAATGTTCTTCAGGAAGTTTTGCAAGAAACTAATAGAAGAACGAAAGAAAATTCCAATGGATAATAGCGTAAGTTTTTCTTTTATTCCTTTATTTGTTTCAGTCATTGAACTGCGGCCATGCTGGGGCACCAACTGAAAGAATTTTTGTCGAATAAATCGATCCCAATATTTTTCTTCTTTTTAAGCCTCATACTTATTCTATCGATTTCTTTAACCGAATTACCAGGTTACAGAGGCATAAACACACATCCACATCGGTTATCAAGTCCCATGCAAGACACACACACACACACACACACAGGTGATAGGCTTCTTTTAGTCTCCGTCTGCCAAACTCACTCACAGGGCTTTGGTCGGAATGAGGCTATAGTAAGAAGGCACTTGTCCAAGATGCCACGCAGTGGGACTGAACCTAAAACTATGTGATTAGGAAGAAAACCTCTTACCACACAGCCATTCCTGCACCTAAGTTCAGTATGTGTTATTTAGAAATAGCAGCTAAATGTTTTCTCGTCTATCGTGCTATCTATGAGAACAGCAACTAGTTTCCATCTACAACATTTGCTCACAAGGCATTGGGACTGAACCTAGAGCTGTGTGGTAACAAAACCACAGGCATGATGAGTTTGATTAGACTACAAGTATTTAAGTTTGTTTATCTGAATTAATTTATTATTTTTAATTTAGCGATTAAGATTATCATTGATTTTTGTAAATTGTTTTGTAGATGCACAAAAACCTTTTAAATCTTATGATAAAGGCTCAACTGAAGGGTCATGAGACATTGCTCCCAGAGGTAGAAAAGGAACTTCACTTAGAAAATATAACTGACTGGCGAACTAAAAGAGGTTTGTATGTAACTCACATGCAGTTTCTCATTCAGCAGTATCGAAAACTGACCAGCTTTGTTGTTGTACCTATCATAATAATTTTCAAATTGATTTCTTTACATACATACATACATACATACATACATACATACATACATACAGTTCTCTTTGATCTCGCGAAAATGCTTTTTAGGGAGCAAACCATAGTCTCCCCAACCAGAAACAATGACATCTTAAACCTCTGCTTCGCCAATAATGTGTAACCTATTCACAATGTGAAGATATTACCGACAATCTTCTCAGACCACAACATGACACAAATGATGATGTTTGATCAAAAACTAATTAAAGGTGTATTTCACACAGATGGCACTCAAATCGTATTCAGTCTGAACTTCTACAACGCTGACTGGAAGTCAAATGAGAAGTTGATACTCCAGCAAAACTGGTTTAGAAGTCTCTCTATGCAAGACATTGATGTGTAACTAAAAGAATAAATTCCAGAATGAAATATGTACAAGGTTCATTATGATTGTCTACCAACCCAGCATGGCTGCAGGTCATGACAGTCACCAGTAAAAGAATAGAAGGATAAAAATTGGAATGATGTAGTGAAGAGCGATTTAAACTCGTTATATTCATTTACTCAGCATATTCCTCTCTCCGATTCACTCACTTATTGCAGCAGTCCTTCAAGTTTTCTAAGACGTGTAAAAGAACTCGGAAGGTTGGGCTTCTAATTAGGATTTTTGCGATATCCTTAATTCCAGGAACTTTTCAGACCCACTTCGTATACTTTCTGGCGAATTAAGCATCTGAGATGCTTTACTCCATGCAGAAACTGCAGGAGACACTTAGAGTTATTACAAACTTTTCTGAATGTCAGAAACCTCTCTGCATCATCACCTGGTATCTCAGGGTCACAAGCATTTCACCCCTTAACCTCTACACTTCACCTGAGCGGGACAGCGAGGACTGAATTGGTGTTCATTTGCCGAAGGGTTCTACCTTTAGTCTTTTGTCAACTACAGCGAACCTGAGCTGGTTTCATCTGCCATGCCTACCACATCGGTGGCTTCTTTCAGTCGTTTGTGTCCAAGACCCATCTTCTGCAGGAAATAACAAAAAGGAAATAATAGGAAATCAACAGTACATGTGTGCTTTATAAATATTATTTCTATAGCTATAAGGTTAATATATAATATTAAACATTCTCATATACTCTTTTAAGAATGATGTTAATCTACACACTTATACATTTTTAATTAATATCAGAATCTGGTCCCTAATTCAGAACAATATTATCAGAATAATTATTGGTTTAAACCCTGGCACAAGGCTAGCAAGGTCGGTGGTGGGCTTAAGTCGATTACATCGATCCCAGTACTTGACTGGTACTTATCTTACCCACTCCAAAAGGATGAAAGTCAAAGTCAAGTTCGGCGAAATTTGAACTCAGACGAAATGGCACTAAGCATTTTACCCACCGTGCAAATGATTCTGTCAGAACGCCACCTATGAGAATGACTAAAAACATAAGAAGAACTTCTCTCAGAACAAAAGATATTTAATCATAATATTTATATTGTTTTTCCTTAGGAATTACCGACAATGAAATCTTGGCCCAATGCGTATTACTTTTCTTGGCTGGTTATGAAACTACTGCTTCTACTCTTACCTTCTTTACATATTTGATGGCATTAAACCCTGAACACCAAGAAAAATTGCACCAAGAGATTGAAGATGTTTTGGGAGAGGTAAGTATATTGCAGCTATTTAGAGATTTCGTTGCTAATTTAATTCAAGATTTACGATTTTTGACCAAGGTGATAATAAAAAAGGTTTAGTAATTCCAAACAGATATGAGGAATTATGTACATTATTTACGTTATTTACATTCGATGGATATTTGTCCTCATCTTATTTGTTGTTATACCTCAACTTCATTTCCCACCATCCATACAGTGTAAAGAGAAGGATTGCTCAGTGCCTAAAACATCGAGCAAAGAATATAAGTAGCGATCGTTATACCCACCACGAAGAAATGATCAGGCTCAATAATGATCTGTTAAGCAACAACTACTCCAAAAGTATACAATCCACTCCGATTATGAAGAAAAGAGAGGATGAGGTCAATACACTGTCCACAGTCTCTGTCTACCCTATGTGAAAGGCCTCTCCGAAAAGATACAAAAGATTTGCAGCCCATATGACATCAGGACAGTATTCAAGAGTAATACAGCACTTTGCAAATATCCCCTTCAGGTAAAACCACCAATAGAAGAGAATATGACCAAAGACTGCGTGTACTCCATCCCGTGCAGCTGTGGTAGGTTATACAAAGGCGAAACATCTCGCCCCCTCAAAATAAGGGTAGACGAACATCGCAAAGCTGTGACACGAGGAGATAGTGATAAATCGGGTATAGCTGATCATGTATGGAAAAATGGAGACCACCTCCCCCTGTGGGATGAAGTTAAAATAATAGACAGAGAACATCACTGGAAAATATGAAAACTAAAAGAAGCAGCACATATGCTAGTACACAACAACCTCCTAAGCAGACCGAGTGCAGATATGAGCAGCATAAAGGAATCAGTATTAGGGAAGGATAGAAAAATATTAGATTTATAAGCCCTAAAATTCACTCCATAATTGCCCACGGGCTCATGGCGTAGTGGTTAAGAGCGCGGGCTACCAACTCCAAGATTCCGAGTTCGTTTCCAAGCAGTGACCTGAACAACAACAACAACAATAATAATGATAATAATAATAACATCGAAAAATACTTTAGGAATGAGAACCCAGATTCGAAATTTCCCGAAGACACCTGAAGAAGGCTGGAGGGTATATAAGCCGAAACGTGTTAGCAACAAACAAGATGAGGACAAATATCCGTCGAATGTAAATGATGTAGATATTCTCCATCGTTGATACGGTGGCAAAACAAAATCGCTTGTGTGGAGCCCTAATAAAAACTGGAACAATGAGATTATTAATACTGTTATAATTATTTCCTTATTTTCTTTTCTAGGATCTTGCTACTTATGACAGTGTTCAGAAATTACCTTACCTCAACATGTGCATGGATGAGACACTGAGATTGTATCCCATTGCAAATACGTACGTTTCCTTTGCATTTGTTTCGGTTATATACGCACATTTATTCCTCAGTAGGTTTTCTCTAACTTCTCAGCAATGCATACATTTTTACACATGTTTATGTACGTATATGTGGAGGCGCAATGGCCCAGTGGTTAGGGCAGCGGACTCGCAGTTTTGATTCCCAAACCGGGCATTGTGTGTGTTTATTGAGCGAAAACACCTAAAGCTCCACGAGGCTCCGGGAGGGGATGGTGGCGATCCCTATTGTGCTCTTTCGCACCAACTTTCTCTCACTCTTACTTCCTGTTTCTTGAGTAACGCTGAGTCACGCTGCGATGGACTGGCGTCCCGTCCAGGTGGGTGGAACACATACGCCATAGAAACCGGGAAACCGGGCCCATGAGCCTGGCTAGGCTTTAAAAGGGCGCATAATAATAATAATAATAATAATGATGATGATGATGATGATGATGATGGTGATGATGATGATGATGATGATAATAATAATAATAATAATAATAATAATAATAATAATAATAATGATGATGATGATGATGATGATGATGATGATGATGATGATGATGATGATGATGATGATGATGATGATGATAATAATGTACGTATATGCGTTTGTGTAAGAATGAGTGAGTGCTTGGATGTGTACGTGTATGTATATTTGCAAACGCATCTATATATGTCTTTGTATGCGTGCAAAATACAAGTTTACGTGTGGTTTCCACGCTTTAGGAATGTTCATTGAAGACCATTCCTAAAGACCAACCGTTGACCTTTCGAACAAATGAAAACACGAAAATTTGTGAACTGATATTAGAGGAACATAACTGAACAATTGACGAACTTGTTGATATGACTGGTGCGTCCTGGAGCTTTTGCCAACGAATTTTGATCGAGGAATTGCGAATGAAAAGAGTTGCAGCAAAATTTGTACCTCGCTTGCACGCAGAAGATCAAAACCAGTCATGCCTGAATAGAGGTCGTGAAGTGAAGGTCATCACTGGTGACTAAAGGTGGCGCTACGGAATTTACAGATGTGGAAGAAATGAAGAAAAAAGGACGGGGGCGTTAAAAGGTACCACTTCACAGGAGTTCCAGAACTGCTTTGAATAGTGGAAAACGTGTCTGGACCGATGCATTGCTAGAAATGGAGAATACTCGGAAGGCGATAAAAGCGTAAACATGTAAAACTAAGTGAATAAAATAATACTGCAAATTTGTGGTTTCTTTTGGGTACCCCCTCGTAGTTTCCCTTTCACACTTCTTCCACTGGTGTTGCTATGCTTGAATCCCTTTGGTGAAGAAGCTTTCAGCCTGTCGCTCAAATAAAAATCATCAGCAGATATGATGCTATCCTCACTGCGATACTGGTTCTCAGCCAAGAGTTTTTTCATGCTGGGGAACAGATGATATTGAGATGTAGCGAAATCAGAAGTGTCAAGAGGGTGGCCAACCAGTTGAAAACCACAGTTACGCATAATAACCGTTGAGACCAAGGACATGTTTGGTGGAGGACTACCCTGATGAAAGAAAATCCCTTTCGTCAGTTGTCCTCGGCAGCAAGCTGGCATAATACTCTTCATTGATGGTGTGGCCCTTTTGAAGATAGTCAGTAAACACAACGCCTTTTGCATGACTAAAAACCTGAGGCCATGACGACCTCTTTTTGAAGCAGATGAGAAAGGATGTATCCACTCTTTCTCTCTGACACAAAGTGATGAACCCAGCACTCATCCAAGGGTTAAGAAACGTTCAAGGAAACCAGCTGGATCTGCCTCAAACAATATCAGAATAACCCGTGGTGTGATCAGCCTGGTGAGCTTTTGAACAGGTTTCAGAAGGCGTGGCAGCTACCGAGCAGAATATTCTGAACTCTGTTATGGGATATGCTAACAGTATTGGCCATTTGCTTTATAACCCATCGCCTGTCACCCATCACCATGTGGGGAACACGATCAATATTTTCCTTCCTAAATTCAGTTGGCAATTTTTGCACCGTTGATAAAGCTAGAGCATCATCGCTTAATGTTGCAACCATGTCAGCATGTTTGTACTTGGAGGCTAAACCCTTTTTCTGCAGGTTCTTGTTAACACCGTGAAGCCAATTTTTGTCTCTCGCTACTAGTTACATACTCTAGTCATCAGCTGCATGACAGCCTCAATGATATTATAATAACATCATATATATATATATATACATATATATATATATATATATATATATATATATATATATATATATATATATATATATATATATATATATATATATATATATATGGTTCAGCATTATGCAAACAAAAATCACAAAGGACAGAGACAGGTGAGGTAACAAAAAATAAAGTGTTTGTGTTTCCCGCTCAGGGAAAATGGAAGAGTCTTTGATGTTTCGAGTCTACACTCTTCTACAGAATGGAATGAGAAAAGAAAACAGTTGGAAAGAGGAGAGAAAAATGGAGTGAAAAAGTGTTTTGGTTTATATATATAGGCATTTGTGTATTTACTGCCGAATAGGTAAACCGCAAATACGCGGTAAATTTGGAAAATTAGATATTCGAATACGAACCATGCTCCCCATTTGACTCGTATCTCGAATGTTGTTTGGTCATTCTGCCGATGATAGTCCGACCTTTGTGAGATATATAATTTTTATCTTACTAAAATTGACTTGAAACCATGATACAGAATATAGATTGGTAAATGTTTTTATTTTTCATTCCCTTTCGAAATTATCCCTACTTTTTGTGGTATGTAGTCTTGCTGCTATTTCTAGCGGGTTAGATGTCCTATTACAGGCATCTCTGTATTTTAAATGAATATATATATATATATATATATATCTGTGTGCGTGTGTCGGTGAGTCTATTGCTGATATAATTAACATTATTTTTATTAGAGTATAAAATACATGAATACAAATTGATATGAAAATTAATTTTTTATTATTTGATAAAATTTACAAATAACAATAATTCTAACATTTGTGTAAAATTAAAAGAAAGTAATAATTAATTTGTGAAAAGGTAAATCTTACTGGCAGGATCAGGATAATGTATAGGTGCTTAAACGAAGAGATCCAACCATGTCAGTCAAACAGCTGGAATGTTCATCGTTGAAAGTGAAGGGGAATCCATTTACAGTTTGTGTGTGTGTGTGTGTGTGTGTATGTGTGTGTATCTGTACGTATATTTATGTGTGCGTATGTGTATGTGTGAGCGTACGTATGTGCGTGCATGAATGTATGTGGTAGTTACTGACAACTATAAAAGGACCTTTGTTAATTTTTGCCCTCGTTTGCTCTATATTCCTAAACCGCTATTTCAGGTTGAATCGTGAGTGCAATAAGACATGCACTATAAAAGGCGTGAAGATTCCTGAAAAACTGTCTGTCAAAATCGCTGTGGATGCTCTACATTACAATCCAAAATACTGGCCAGAACCGGAAAAATTCATTCCAGAAAGGTTAGCAATTTAAATTATGCTTTCATTCATAGAGTGCTGCAGATGTGTCCATGAGGTTTAGAGTTTCTATTCACAAACACCAGTTTTCTGTTTTATCTTCTGATTTACGTTTGTATCACATCGTCATCTTACAAAATGTTGGTTTCAAATTTTGGCACGAGGTCAGTAAGTTTGAGGAGGGGCCTAAGTCGATTGCATTGACCCCAGTCCTGAACTGGTACTTATTTTGTCGACTCTGTAAGGATGAAAGGCAAAGTAGACCGCGTTGGAATTTGAACTCAAGACGTAAAGACGTACAATATACTACTAAGCATTTTACCCGGCATGCTAACGTTTCTGCCAGCTCACTGCTCTAATCTTACAAAAATATTAATAATTAAAACCTACATACCAATCACCATTAATAATTTACTGTCAGCTTCACATATTTTGTTGTATCTCAGATGGGTCATTATGACAATAATAAGCACAAGCGCTGAATTTATTTCACCTCTTTTATTATTAGTAGTCGAATCGTTAGCTGGCGAAATGTTTATGAATTAAATAGAAATGATTTAGTTGATGAGGGTGGGAACAATGAAAGAAAAGGGTATAGAGAAAGGGCAGGTAATGGGACTTATTACGGAAAAATGTGGTCACAAAGCACATACATCCATAGACAATCCGGGCTACACATTCACATCCCTACCGATATACAAACATCCCTATATGTGTGTGTGTTTTTGTGTGTATGTGTGTGCGCGAAATATAGAGAAGTACAGGCTAATGAAAATAATTGATAGTACGAAAATAATTACGTAAGACACATACGAGATTGCACACACTCACATGCTCATACCGGACAATTTCAAAACAACGCCAAATCATTCATTCAAAATAAATGGAAGTGGAGAGACAAGTTACTGAAGAGATTGCAAGAGTGCAATGAAATGATTTAACAAAAAACTATATAAATTAATAAAGGACTGAACCAGTGCGTGTGTTTATTACTGGCATAATGCCTCTCCCAAGGTTTAAATGAATTACATAAGTAAATACATACGTATATATATATATATATATATATATATATATATATATATATATATATATATATATATATATATATATATATATATATATATATATATATATATATATATATATAATTTAGAGAAAAAAATCTCTATTAATTAATTCAGAATAAAGATTTTATAGTATATTTTTTCTAGATGGTGTGAATAACGTTTTCCTTATTCAATTAATTAATAGAGTTTTTTTTCTCTAAATTATATACATATATTATATATTGTGAAATTTGATTTAAAATTGCTAAATTTAATTTTTCTCCATAAGTTTTGGATTTATATATATATATAAAGCAGAGTTTGTATGTGTGTGTGTGCGTGTATGCATGTTATCACACACACTCACACACGCACACACACACACACACACACACAAACACACACACACGTACCAGCGCGCAGATGTACTTATGCAAGCAAACCAGAAACCGCATGTGCACACACTCCCATTTAATTAAATTTATTGACATATAGACATACACATGCATATGCGTATAAATTGCACGCCTGCGTATGTGAAAAAGTGTACATTTATACAAACACCCACATATATATTCACTCATATGCATGCGCAAAAATGTACTCATACATATGCAATGATATATCTATAGAATTACATACATATAAATTCATTCGTAATTTTTTTATGTATTGAATTTTTTAATGTATTCATAAACCTCAAATCTACATATATATATGTACATAAATTGAATTGAACAACTGTATATTCTTGTGTAACAATAAACACAGCTAGGTATTCAGAGGTAGCAGAAAGTGATACACCACGTTTGCCATAGAGCCTGTCATCTGCTATCCCAGTCACTGTGTAGTAAAACTACATTCAGTAAAGTTTTATGAAATTTACGATTGCATCTTATAATCAGTTATTGTGTTTATTAAACCTGTCCAGAAATTGGAGCGCTTCTATAGAAATTAATTTGCATCCCATCCTCCAGTATCATAAAGAAAGGCAGTTCGTATAGCCAACTAGGAAATTGACTAATATTGTTATTCATTTCTCAAATTAGTGTCGCCAAAGAGGTATTATGTTTTTTCCTCCTAAATTTATTTAAACGAATTAATGATTTCTCAATCTCGTCTTACTCTTGTTCGCCGTAGCACCCACACAGAGTTAAATACTATCTGAATATTTATATACTACAATTCTCAGGAGGAGCGGTTACACAGGTGGCTGTTGCAAGTAGACTGCAAGGGAATGCCATCTTGATATTTACTGGGAAAAACAATCTTCCAAGAATTCGTATCATTATCCAGGACCGTAGTACCATGTGGGTAAACCAGGGCTGCACTACTAATACTGAAATTATTGCTCAATTTTTTCTACGGTACGATAAATAGGTGCATATATGCATATATACATACATATAAATATATTACTATATACAATAGAAAGGATCACCAATTATAATCCTCAATTGAAAGTGCGATTTTCTTCATTCTTGTTGAGGTTACAAATTACTTTAGATTTCTTGAAATTCTAGGCGATATTTGGATCTGTTTATCATACATCACGAATTACCCTGGATGTTACTTCTATTTGGATTTAGTGATACCTGATTGTTTTATAAAGTTAACCAAGTTCGGTTAGCACTGAATGGTCTCCAGATATCTGCCTGGATTCATTAATCCATTTTACATTTCGCTATATAGTACACGTGCGTATGGATGCCAGTAAAATGAAGTGGGTAAGGTTAAAAAGCTTTTGACCATGGGGCTAGTCTGATCAGAGGAGATCCCTATCTAAACAACAATAACAACAACAATACATGGTTATTTACGTAAGTACATTTGTCATTTACAGATTTAGCGAAGAAGCGAAGTCTAAACAAGTGCCGTTCACCTACTTACCATTTGGTGAAGGACCAAGAATGTGTCTTGGAATGAGACTGGCCAAGCTGGAGTTCAAGATAGCCGCTGTTGAAATGATTCGAAATTTCAAAGTTCTTCGATGTGAAAAAACTGAAGTAAGTTCTGTTTTTTTTATTGTATGTAAACGTTGAATTATATATCAAATTTATGGGTATATATTTCAAATATGTATATATATGTGCTTTTACTTGCTTTTATATTGTAACGAGGTAATTTCCTCTCAAGCTGTTTAGTCTGAAACATAGGTTCAATTCCCAGTGGAGACTTTATCTTTTATCTTTTTATCTTTTACTTGTTTCTGTACCTAATTTGCATACCGAAAGCGTCTAACACTCTATAAATACCAGCAGTCTGTCAACGGGGATCTTAGTGCAAACAGTATCGAGGTATGACATAATAAATATGTATCTATACATACATATACATACACAAATACATACATACACACACACACACACACACACACACATATATATATATATATATAGGTTATGAGCGGTAGTGGTGTCAATTAAACCCAGCAGTTTCAGGTAATGCTGAGTAAGTGCTATGGACAGACCATAGTTAAACTCCAGGTTCGGTGGTTATGTGAATAAGGGGTCCAACGTAGGTCATATATCAGCGTGTGAATATAAGGATTTACTTTTCGTAATGAGATAAAAAAAAAAAAACAAGGGTGTGTGCATTATAGAACATTTATAAATAGAAGGTCTTATAAATAGTTAATTTAACAATTGCTTAACCATCCTCTCACACCGTCTCCGATGAAGGGATATAATATATCCTGGAAACAGATGTAAGAACTTATAAATGTTCTAAAATATACACAGGCTTGGTTTTATTATCTCATTACAAAAAGTAAATCCTTATATATATATATATATATATATATATATATATATATATATATATATATATATATATATATATATATATATATATATATATATATATATACATATGTATATATGTATATGTACATGCGCGCACAAACACACACACGCACACACGTGTATATATAAATATTTGTATGATTGCCACATGATTTAATAACATGCCGATTTCTCTATTCCAGGACCCTCTTGTATTAAGCAACAGCGTCTTACTGGCTGCCAAAAACGGAATTTGGGTGAAGTTTGAACGAAGATTGAAAAAATAACTTTAAGTACTGCACAAACAAATGACCCTTTTGTAAAATTATATACGATATAAATATTGATTGGTAAAGTAATGTAATATTTAAAAAAATAAGCGTCATTATAAAAGTCGAAAATGTAAAGATAATATTTTGAATAATGTTTCCTTTTCTTCTAACAATAATTTTTTGTTGGCATATATTTTATTGAACTTTAAAAACAAATCTCGTATATGCTTTATCAGAGAGCAACGTTTCTACAGTTGACATTACAAAGTTGAATAAATTTCTATTTTTATTAGTCATTCTTAACGGTTTTACTATTTTTTTGTCTTTCTTACATTTCCTACCTCGCACATCATTATTTCTCATCTCTCTCTTGCACACACACGTGCACACTCACCCACACACTGTCTCTCTCTGTCCCTCTCTCTCTGCTCCAAAAGAGTAAGAAGATAAGTTATTCTAACTCGTAATAAGTTGTGTATGTAAAGAAAAGTTGTATAGAAGAGCCCAATGGAAAAGCATAGCTATATTTGAATTAGGATATAACCTGACAGTTAGAAACAATACTAAGTGTGGTGTATCAAATATAGCTATGCTTTTCCACTGGACATTTCTATACAACTTATTTTCATTCACGACTTATTTGGAGTTAGAATTACTTATCTCACTCTTCTATAGAGGGAACGTCTCATAAAACCTTTTTCACGCATATTTCCAAATAACCGTTAGTTGCCTTAGTTTTAATTTATACCTAACTAGACTCACATTTCTTCTTTCTTTCTCATAAGGATAAATATGAACATCCGAAATTATACTCTGCTATTTCCTTTATCAAGTCCTTTGAAAATCTTTTTCGTTATACTTCTTGCACTGAAGAGAACAGTGATATATAATTAATTTAATTTAATTATTTCTATTCAACCATGAATTTGCATGATTTTAATATCATGCTGTTCGAAATGATCGTCTGCATGAATTAAAATTCTCTTACATTTTAACATCTTCTCTTCTCCATTTTAAACAAATTTGTTGAGTTTTATGGGATTCCTTTCCATAAATTCACATACTACACCATATACAAGTATTATTTTCATATTCGCAAACTTACGCCAGTAAGTTATGAGCAAAATATGAAGAATCTATATTAGAAATCTTGTTTGGAATCCTCCAAATAAAAGGACGAAATATAATTGCCTTACAGCTGTTTCTGGGATGGATATCCCAAGTAATAGGTTAGCGTCTCCATACACTAGGTATTCCGCCATCAGAGACAAGTTTAGTATGTATGAAAGTTCTAGACGGGGAATTTACAGTTTATAAAGGAATAAAATAGTAGATATAAGGATAGAGAGTAAAACGGTAGATAGAATAATACAGACAGGAGAATAAAGTTCACAGTTCATCAAGATGGTATGGAGGTTGGTCCGTGAAGGTATAGGTCCTGAACTATAATCCCAGGTAAATACAGGCAGTATTTTGGCAGCATTTTGAACGTTGTGCTCATGTTGAAGGAATAGATTAAATGGTTAGCTAGTATGAAGATTATCCAAGTGGGTATATAGAGTGAAAAGGACAGAGAAAAGAAAGGAATGGGATAGGTGCAGAAAAGAATGAATGAGAGCGAAAGTAAAATAAAAATCAAAAATCAAAAATAAAGACAAAGGTAAGATGTCAATATTATTCATCGTTAGGGTCAGTTCGCGGTGAGAGGTCAGGCGTTAAGGTTTTAGGAAAGTGGACGAGGAAGGTATTTATGGCTATTAGGTCCGGTGTGGTCAGAAAGAATATTTAGTTCAGTGGTTAGTAAGGAAGGCTAAAAATAGTTTAAAATAGATGAGTCTATATAAGGGAGTATATATAGGATTAAAAATACAATTAAATGGATAAATGAATTAAATGCACAAAAGTTAAAGAATCAAAAATTAAAAATTAAAAGATTATTGAAGCTAGGTAGCTTCTAAGAAACTTTTCCTGATAGATGAAGGATGAGAAAAAACGTGCGTATGTTGTAACGACCGTGACTATAGGCAAGTGTTATGTGTGTTGATTTTGCTTGCATTTGGACCTAATAAAACTTATATATACATGTAGAGAATGCTTTGTGCTGTTTATGGAGTAATTGTGGTGAATCATGAATTAATATTTAGAGGGTTTCCTTCAAGCAAAGTTCACACGCGGAGCGCTGGCCTTGGTATAGGACAACGAATCTATTATGGCCCAGAATATCCTATGGGGTATTTTTATATTTATCAGATGGTGTATGTGGTTGTCTAGCGATGTGTGGATTTGCTATGCTCTACATATTTAAATGAGTTCAGATGTGAAGAATATCTCTGTTTAAAATTAATAGTAGTTCCGTTGTAATAGCTAGTAGAATTGTGCATTTATATACCACATTAAACCTTCTACAATGGGCTTGCAGTGGCCATTCTGTCTCAGACTAGATGTTGGACATGTCTGATCACGTGTATGCTGTAGTTTGCGATTTTGTCATGGATAGAAGCAAAGAGCTAATGTAACATTTTGTGTTAAACTCGGGGAATCTGCTACAGAGACATTGAGCATGCTTCGGCAAGCTTACGGCGACGAGGCAATGGGTCGTATGCGATATTCTGAGTGGCACGGGTGCTTCAAAAATAGACGAACACCGCTGGAAGGCGATGAGCGATCTGGAAGATCTGCCACGAGCGCCATTTCCAGATATGAGAACTGTGTTAGGGGTACACGTGTCTGATGTACTCAGCCACTTGCGCGTTAATTTCACGGGCTGGCTGTTCTGTTGATTGGATCAACAGTAACCCTCATCGTCGTAACCGACGGAGTGCCGTAGTGTGATATATATATTCTCTATCTAAATTAAATGCTTTTCGAGTGATACCAAATTTTATGCTTTTTCATTTTCTATTTTAATCGATCTATTCATATTATATTATATTATCTTATATATATATATATATATATATATATATATATATATATATATATATATGATTGACCGTTGACTGAACACTATTCAATTTTTTTTCTCCGTGTTTTTCTCCTTGTCTCCGTATTCTTTCTGTTGAAGAGCGTAGCTCAAAACGTTAAAGACTTTCCGTATTCCCGAGCGTCATACTAATACATCCTTTTGTTGTTTACACCACCTGTCCTCGTCTGTTGTTGTTTTTTCGTACATTCTCCCATATATATATATATATATATATCACCTGTGAACTAAACCCCCATATTTTGTGTGTGCATATATATATATATATATATATATATATATATATATATATATATATATATATATATATATATATATATATATATATATAATGCAGGTATAACAAAAACAGAAAGAAAGAGTGAGAGGAAGTTGTGGTGAAAGAGTACTGCGGGGTTCGCCACCACCCCACTGCCGGAGCCTCGTGGAGCTTTAAGTGTTTTCGCTCAATATTTATATACAACGCCCGGTCTGGAAATCGAAATCACGATCCTACGACCGTGAGTCCACTGCCCTAACCACTGGGCCATTGTGCCTTCACTGTACATCAATAAATATGTCAGCGATATCGCGATTACTTCGGACCGAACTTACGCGTTGAATGATAATTTTATCTGCACATAAGACTGTATTGTACTTAGTGCTCAAATTTTGTGAAGTCATGATCTATCTTTAGCTTGTGCGCTTGATATACAGACAATCAGACATAACTACATACATATCAGTGTGTGTGTGTGTGTGTGTGTGTGTGTGTGCGTGTGTGTACAACATTAGACTACCCGTGACGCGTTGAGTCACTGACGGTTCAAGTTATAAAACATTGAAGCTGATTTCAACATTGCATTGGAATGAATATTAATTTCATGATGATTCAGTTAAATAATTCAATTCATTCGTGTCATCATAGGAGTGGTTTACACGTTCATGTCCGATTTATGGCGCTCTAATCTGTCATTTTCCCTCTCTTCCGCCAGTCGCTCAGCTCTCCGAGCGTCCGATTCCTGATCTCTCCCGCTTCTGTCTCTTTCCCTCTCTTACGCCAGTCGCTCAGCTCTCCGAGCGTCCGATTCCTGATCTCTCCCGCTTCTGTCTCTTTCCCTCTCTTACGCCAGTCGCTCAGCTCTCCGAGCGTCCGATTCCTGATCTCTCCCGCTTCTGTCTCTTTCCCTCTCTTCCGCCAGTCGCTCAGCTCTCCGAGCGTCCGATTCCTGATCTCTCCCGCTTCTGTCTCTTTCCCTCTCTTCCGCCAGTCGCTCAGCTCTCCGAGCGTCCGATTCCTGATCTCTCCCGCTTCTGTCTCTTTCCCTCTCTTCCGCTAGTCGCTCAGCTCTCCGAGCGTCCGATTCCTGATCTCTCCCGCTTCTGTCTCTTTCCCTCCGTTCCGCCAGTCGCTCAGCTCTCCGAGCGTCCGATTCCTGATCTCTCCCGCTTCTGTCTCTTTCCCTCTCTTCCGCTAGTCGCTCAGCTCTCCGAGTGTTCGATTCCTGATCTCTCCCGCTTCTGTCTCTTTCCCTCTCTTACGCTAGTCGCTCACCTATCCGAGCGTCCGATTCTTGATCTCTCCCGCTTCTGTCTCTTTCCCTCCGTTCCGCCAGTCGCTCAGCTCTCCGAGCGTCCGATTCCTGATCTCTCCCGCTTCTGTCTCTTTCCCTCTCTTACGCCAGTCGCTCAGCTCTCCGAGCGTCCGATTCCTGATCTCTCCCGCTTCTGTCTCTTTCCCTCCGTTCCGCCAGTCGCTCACCTATCCGAGCGTCCGATTCCTGATCTCTCCCGCTTCTGTCTCTTTCCCTCCGTTCCGCCAGTCGCTCAGCTCTCCGAGCGTCCGATTCCTGATCTCTCCCGCTTCTATCTCTTTCCCTCTCTTACGCCAGTCGCTCAGCTCTCCGAGCGTCCGATTCCTGATCTCTCCCGCTTCTGTCTCTTTCCCTCTCTTACGCCAGTCGCTCAGCTCTCCGAGCGTCCGATTCCTGATCTCTCCCGCTTCTGTCTCTTTCCCTCCGTTCCGCCAGTCGCTCACCTATCCGAGCGTCCGATTCCTGATCTCTCCCGCTTCTGTCTCTTTCCCTCCGTTCCGCCAGTCGCTCAGCTCTCCGAGCGTCCGATTCCTGATCTCTCCCGCTTCTGTCTCTTTCCCTCTCTTACGCCAGTCGCTCAGCTCTCCGAGCGTCCGATTCCTGATCTCTCCCGCTTCTGTCTCTTTCCCTCTCTTCCGCCAGTCGCTCAGCTCTCCGAGCGTCCGATTCCTGATCTCTCCCGCTTCTGTCTCTTTCCCTCTCTTCCGCTAGTCGCTCAGCTCTCCGAGTGTTGGATTCCTGATCTCTCCCGCTTCTGTCTCTTTCCCTCTCTTACGCCAGTCGCTCAGCTCTCCGAGCGTCCGATTCCTGATCTCTCCCGCTTCTGTCTCTTTCCCTCCGTTCCGCCAGTCGCTCAGCTCTCCGAGCGTCCGATTCCTGATCTCTGCCGCTTCTGTCTCTTTCCCTCTCTTACGCCAGTCGCTCACCTATCCGAGCGTCCGATTCCTGATCTCTCCCGCTTCTGTCTCTTTCCCTCCGTTCCGCCAGTCGCTCAGCTCTCCGAGCGTCCGATTCCTGATCTCTCCCGCTTCTGTCTCTTTCCCTCTCTTACGCCAGTCGCTCAGCTCTCCGAGCGTCCGATTCCTGATCTCTCCCGCTTCTGTCTCTTTCCCTCCGTTCCGCCAGTCGCTCACCTATCCGAGCGTCCGATTCCTGATCTCTCCCGCTTCTGTCTCTTTCCCTCCGTTCCGCCAGTCGCTCAGCTCTCCGAGCGTCCGATTCCTGATCTCTCCCGCTTCTGTCTCTTCCCCTCTCTTACGCCAGTCGCTCAGCTCTCCGAGCGTCCGATTCCTGATCTCTCCCGCTTCTGTCTCTTTCCCTCTCTTCCGCCAGTCGCTCAGCTCTCCGAGCGTCCGATTCCTGATCTCTCCCGCTTCTGTCTCTTTCCCTCTCTTCCGCTAGTCGCTCAGCTCTCCGAGTGTTCGATTCCTGATCTCTCCCGCTTCTGTCTCTTTCCCTCTCTTACGCCAGTCGCTCACCTATCCGAGCGTCCGATTCCTGATCTCTCCCGCTTCTGTCTCTTTCCCTCCGTTCCGCCAGTCGCTCAGCTCTCCGAGCGTCCGATTCCTGATCTCTGCCGCTTCTGTCTCTTTCCCTCTCTTACGCCAGTCGCTCAGCTCTCCGAGCGTCCGATTCCTGATCTCTCCCGCTTCTGTCTCTTTCCCTCCGTTCCGCCAGTCGCTCACCTATCCGAGCGTCCGATTTCTGATCTCTCCCGCTTCTGTCTCTTTCCCTCTCTTCCGCTAGTCGCTTAGCTCTCCGAGTGTTCGATTCCTGATCTCTCCCGCTTCTGTCTCTTTCCCTCTCTTACGCCAGTCGCTCACCTATCCGAGCGTCCGATTCCTGATCTCTCCCGCTTCTGTCTCTTTCCCTCTCTTACGCCAGTCGCTCAGCTCTCCGAGCGTCCGATTCCTGATCTCTCCCGCTTCTGTCTCTTTCCCTCCGTTCCGCCAGTCGCTCAGCTCTCCGAGCGTCCGATTCCTGATCTCTGCCGCTTCTGTCTCTTTCCCTCTCTTACGCCAGTCGCTCACCTATCCGAGCGTCCGATTCCTGATCTCTCCCGCTTCTGTCTCTTTCCCTCCGTTCCGCCAGTCGCTCAGCTCTCCGAGCGTCCGATTCCTGATCTCTCCCGCTTCTGTCTCTTTCCCTCTCTTACGCCAGTCGCTCAGCTCTCCGAGCGTCCGATTCCTGATCTCTCCCGCTTCTGTCTCTTTCCCTCCGTTCCGCCAGTCGCTCACCTATCCGAGCGTCCGATTCCTGATCTCTCCCGCTTCTGTCTCTTTCCCTCCGTTCCGCCAGTCGCTCAGCTCTCCGAGCGTCCGATTCCTGATCTCTCCCGCTTCTGTCTCTTCCCCTCTCTTACGCCAGTCGCTCAGCTCTCCGAGCGTCCGATTCCTGATCTCTCCCGCTTCTGTCTCTTTCCCTCTCTTCCGCCGGTCGCTCAGCTCTCCGAGCGTCCGATTCCTGATCTCTCCCGCTTCTGTCTCTTTCCCTCTCTTCCGCTAGTCGCTCAGCTCTCCGAGTGTTCGATTCCTGATCTCTCCCGCTTCTGTCTCTTTCCCTCTCTTACGCCAGTCGCTCACCTATCCGAGCGTCCGATTCCTGATCTCTCCCGCTTCTGTCTCTTTCCCTCCGTTCCGCCAGTCGCTCAGCTCTCCGAGCGTCCGATTCCTGATCTCTGCCGCTTCTGTCTCTTTCCCTCTCTTACGCCAGTCGCTCAGCTCTCCGAGCGTCCGATTCCTGATCTCTCCCGCTTCTGTCTCTTTCCCTCCGTTCCGCCAGTCGCTCACCTATCCGAGCGTCCGATTTCTGATCTCTCCCGCTTCTGTCTCTTTCCCTCTCTTCCGCTAGTCGCTCAGCTCTCCGAGTGTTCGATTCCTGATCTCTCCCGCTTCTGTCTCTTTCCCTCTCTTACGCCAGTCGCTCACCTATCCGAGCGTCCGATTCCTGATCTCTCCCGCTTCTGTCTCTTTCCCACCGTTCCGCCAGTCGCTGAGCTCTCCGAGCGTCCGATTCCTGATCTCTGCCGCTTCTGTCTCTTTCCCTCTCTTACGCCAGTCGCTCAGCTCTCCGAGCAGCCGATTCCTGATCTCTCCCGCTTCTGTCTCTTTCCCTCCGTTCCGCCAGTCGCTCACCTATCCGAGCGTCCGATTTCTGATCTCTCCCGCTTCTGTCTCTTTCCCTCTCTTCCGCTAGTCGCTCAGCTCTCCGAGTGTTCGATTCCTGATCTCTCCCGCTTCTGTCTCTTTCCCTCTCTTACGCCAGTCGCTCACCTATCCGAGCGTCCGATTCCTGATCTCTCCCGCTTCTGTCTCTTTCCCTCTCTTACGCCAGTCGCTCAGCTCTCCGAGCGTCCGATTCCTGATCTCTCCCGCTTCTGTCTCTTTCCCTCCGTTCCGCCAGTCGCTCAGCTCTCCGAGCGTCCGATTCCTGATCTCTGCCGCTTCTGTCTCTTTCCCTCTCTTACGCCAGTCGCTCACCTATCCGAGCGTCCGATTCCTGATCTCTCCCGCTTCTGTCTCTTTCCCTCCGTTCCGCCAGTCGCTCAGCTCTCCGAGCGTCCGATTCCTGATCTCTCCCGCTTCTGTCTCTTTCCCTCTCTTACGCCAGTCGCTCAGCTCTCCGAGCGTCCGATTCCTGATCTCTCCCGCTTCTGTCTCTTTCCCTCCGTTCCGCCAGTCGCTCACCTATCCGAGCGTCCGATTCCTGATCTCTCCCGCTTCTGTCTCTTTCCCTCCGTTCCGCCAGTCGCTCAGCTCTCCGAGCGTCCGATTCCTGATCTCTCCCGCTTCTGTCTCTTCCCCTCTCTTACGCCAGTCGCTCAGCTCTCCGAGCGTCCGATTCCTGATCTCTCCCGCTTCTGTCTCTTTCCCTCTCTTCCGCCGGTCGCTCAGCTCTCCGAGCGTCCGATTCCTGATCTCTCCCGCTTCTGTCTCTTTCCCTCTCTTCCGCTAGTCGCTCAGCTCTCCGAGTGTTCGATTCCTGATCTCTCCCGCTTCTGTCTCTTTCCCTCTCTTACGCCAGTCGCTCACCTATCCGAGCGTCCGATTCCTGATCTCTCCCGCTTCTGTCTCTTTCCCTCCGTTCCGCCAGTCGCTCAGCTCTCCGAGCGTCCGATTCCTGATCTCTGCCGCTTCTGTCTCTTTCCCTCTCTTACGCCAGTCGCTCAGCTCTCCGAGCGTCCGATTCCTGATCTCTCCCGCTTCTGTCTCTTTCCCTCCGTTCCGCCAGTCGCTCACCTATCCGAGCGTCCGATTTCTGATCTCTCCCGCTTCTGTCTCTTTCCCTCTCTTCCGCTAGTCGCTCAGCTCTCCGAGTGTTCGATTCCTGATCTCTCCCGCTTCTGTCTCTTTCCCTCTCTTACGCCAGTCGCTCACCTATCCGAGCGTCCGATTCCTGATCTCTCCCGCTTCTGTCTCTTTCCCACCGTTCCGCCAGTCGCTCAGCTCTCCGAGCGTCCGATTCCTGATCTCTCCCGCTTCTGTCTCTTTCCCTCTCTTACGCCAGTCGCTCAGCTCTCCGAGCAGCCGATTCCTGATCTCTCCCGCTTCTGTCTCTTTCCCTCCGTTCCGCCAGTCGCTCACCTATCCGAGCGTCCGATTCCCGATCTCTCCCCCTTCTGTCTCTTTCCCTCTCTTCCGCTAGTCGCTCAGCTCTCCGAGTGTTCGATTTCTGATCTCTCCCGCTTCTGTCTCTTTCCCTCTTTTACGCCAGACGCTCACCTATCCGAGCGTCCGATTCCTGATCTCTCCCGCTTCTGTCTCTTTCCCTCCGTTCCGCCAGTCGCTCAGCTCTCCGAGCGTCCAATTCCTGATCTCTCCCGCTTCTGTCTCTTTCCCTCTCTTCCGCCAGTCGCTCAGCTCTCCGAGTGTTCGATTCCTGATCTCTCCCGCTTCTGTCTCTTTCCCTCTCTTACGCCAGTCGCTCACCTATCCGAGCGTCCGATTCCTGATCTCTCCCGCTTCTGTCTCTTTCCCACCGTTCCGCCTGTCGCTCAGCTCTCCGAGCGTCCGATTCCTGATCTCTCCCGCTTCTGTCTCTTTCCCTCTCTTACGCCAGTCGCTCAGCTCTCCGAGCGTCCGATTCCTGATCTCTCCCGCTTCTGTCTCTTTCCCTCCGTTCCGCCAGTCGCTCACCTATCCGAGCGTCCGATTCCTGATCTCTCCCCCTTCTGTCTCTTTCCCTCTCTTCCGCTAGTCGCTCAGCTCTCCGAGTGTTCGATTCCTGATCTCTCCCGCTTCTGTCTCTTTCCCTCTCTTACGCCAGTCGCTCACCTATCCGAGCGTCCGATTCCTGATCTCTCCCGCTTCTGTCTCTTTCCCTCCGTTCCGCCAGTCGCTCAGCTCTCCGAGCGTCCGATTCCTGATCTCTCCCGCTTCTGTCTCTTTCCCTCTCTTCCGCCAGTCGCTCAGCTCTCCGAGTGTTCGATTCCTGATCTCTCCCGCTTCTGTCTCTTTCCCTCTATTCCGCTAGTCGCTCACCTATCCGAACGTCCGATTCCTGATCTCTCCCGCTTCTGTCTCTTTCCCTCCGTTCCGCCAGTCGCTCAGCTCTCCGAGCGTCCGATTCCTGATCTCTCCCGCTTCTGTCTCTTTCCCTCTCTTACGCCAGTCGCTCAGCTCTCCGAGCGTCCGATTCCTGATCTCTCCCGCTTCTGTCTCTTTCCCTCTCTTCCGCCAGTCGCTCAGCTCTCCGAGCGTCCGATTCCTGATCTCTCCCGCTTCTGTCTCTTTCCCTCTCTTCCGCTAGTCGCTCAGCTCTCCGAGTGTTCGATTCCTGATCTCTCCCGCTTCTGTCTCTTTCCCTCTCTTACGCCAGTCGCTCACCTATCCGAGCGTCCGATTCCTGATCTCTCCCGCTTCTGTCTCTTTCCCTCCGTTCCGCCAGTCGCTCAGCTCTCCGAGCGTCCGATTCCTGATCTCTGCCGCTTCTGTCTCTTTCCCTCTCTTACGCCAGTCGCTCACCTATCCGAGCGTCCGATTCCTGATCTCTCCCGCTTCTGTCTCTTTCCCTCCGTTCCGCCAGTCGCTCAGCTCTCCGAGCGTCCGATTCCTGATCTCTCCCGCTTCTGTCTCTTTCCCTCTCTTACGCCAGTCGCTCAGCTCTCCGAGCGTCCGATTCCTGATCTCTCCCGCTTCTGTCTCTTTCCCTCCGTTCCGCCAGTCGCTCATCTATCCGAGCGTCCGATTCCTGATCTCTCCCGCTTCTCTCTCTTTCCCTCCGTTCCGCCAGTCGCTCAGCTCTCTGAGCGTCCGATTCCTGATCTCTCCCGCTTCTGTCTCTTCCCCTCTCTTACGCCAGTCGCTCAGCTCTCCGAGCGTCCGATTCCTGATCTCTCCCGCTTCTGTCTCTTTCCCTCTCTTCCGCCAGTCGCTCAGCTCTCCGAGCGTCCGATTCCTGATCTCTCCCGCTTCTGTCTCTTTCCCTCTCTTCCGCTAGTAGCTCAGCTCTCCGAGTGTTCGATTCCTGATCTCTCCCGCTTCTGTCTCTTTCCCTCTCTTACGCCAGTCGCTCACCTATCCGAGCGTCCGATTCCTGATCTCTCCCGCTTCTGTCTCTTTCCCTCCGTTCCGCCAGTCGCTCAGCTCTCCGAGCGTCCGATTCCTGATCTCTGCCGCTTCTGTCTCTTTCCCTCTCTTACGCCAGTCGCTCAGCTCTCCGAGCGTCCGATTCCTGATCTCTCCCGCTTCTGTCTCTTTCCCTCCGTTCCGCCAGTCGCTCACCTATCCGAGCGTCCGATTCCTGATCTCTCCCGCTTCTGTCTCTTTCCCTCTCTTCCGCCAGTCGCTCAGCTCTCCGAGTGTTCGATTCCTGATCTCTCCCGCTTCTGTCTCTTTCCCTCTCTTACGCCAGTCGCTCACCTATCCGAGCGTCCGATTCCTGATCTCTCCCGCTTCTGTCTCTTTCCCACCGTTCCGCCAGTCGCTCAGCTCTCCGAGCGTCCGATTCCTGATCTCTCCCGCTTCTGTCTCTTTCCCTCTCTTACGCCAGTCGCTCAGCTCTCCGAGCGTCCGATTCCTGATCTCTCCCGCTTCTGTCTCTTTCCCTCCGTTCCGCCAGTCGCTCACCTATCCGAGCGTCCGATTCCTGATCTCTCCCGCTTCTGTCTCTTTCCCTCTCTTACGCCAGTCGCTCAGCTCTCCGAGCGTCCAATTCCTGATCTCTCCCGCTTCTGTCTCTTTCCCTCTCTTCCGCCAGTCGCTCAGCTCTCCGAGTGTTCGATTCCTGATCTCTCCCGCTTCTGTCTCTTTCCCTCTCTTACGCCAGTCGCTCACCTATCCGAGCGTCCGATTCCTGATCTCTCCCGCTTCTGTCTCTTTCCCACCGTTCCGCCAGTCGCTCAGCTCTCCGAGCGTCCGATTCCTGATCTCTCCCGCTTCTGTCTCTTTCCCTCTCTTACGCCAGTCGCTCAGCTCTCCGAGCGTCCGATTCCTGATCTCTCCCGCTTCTGTCTCTTTCCCTCCGTTCCGCCAGTCGCTCACCTATCCGAGCGTCCGATTCCTGATCTCTCCCCCTTCTGTCTCTTTCCCTCTCTTCCGCTAGTCGCTCAGCTCTCCGAGTGTTCGATTCCTGATCTCTCCCGCTTCTGTCTCTTTCCCTCTCTTACGCCAGTCGCTCACCTATCCGAGCGTCCGATTCCTGATCTCTCCCGCTTCTGTCTCTTTCCCTCCGTTCCGCCAGTCGCTCAGCTCTCCGAGCGTCCGATTCCTGATCTCTCCCGCTTCTGTCTCTTTCCCTCTCTTCCGCCAGTCGCTCAGCTCTCCGAGTGTTCGATTCCTGATCTCTCCCGCTTCTGTCTCTTTCCCTCTATTCCGCTAGTCGCTCACCTATCCGAACGTCCGATTCCTGATCTCTCCCGCTTCTGTCTCTTTCCCTCCGTTCCGCCAGTCGCTCAGCTCTCCGAGCGTCCGATTCCTGATCTCTCCCGCTTCTGTCTCTTTCCCTCTCTTACGCCAGTCGCTCAGCTCTCCGAGCGTCCGATTCCTGATCTCTCCCGCTTCTGTCTCTTTCCCTCTCTTCCGCCAGTCGCTCAGCTCTCCGAGCGTCCGATTCCTGATCTCTCCCGCTTCTGTCTCTTTCCCTCTCTTCCGCTAGTCGCTCAGCTCTCCGAGTGTTCGATTCCTGATCTCTCCCGCTTCTGTCTCTTTCCCTCTCTTACGCCAGTCGCTCACCTATCCGAGCGTCCGATTCCTGATCTCTCCCGCTTCTGTCTCTTTCCCTCCGTTCCGCCAGTCGCTCAGCTCTCCGAGCGTCCGATTCCTGATCTCTGCCGCTTCTGTCTCTTTCCCTCTCTTACGCCAGTCGCTCACCTATCCGAGCGTCCGATTCCTGATCTCTCCCGCTTCTGTCTCTTTCCCTCCGTTCCGCCAGTCGCTCAGCTCTCCGAGCGTCCGATTCCTGATCTCTCCCGCTTCTGTCTCTTTCCCTCTCTTACGCCAGTCGCTCAGCTCTCCGAGCGTCCGATTCCTGATCTCTCCCGCTTCTGTCTCTTTCCCTCCGTTCCGCCAGTCGCTCATCTATCCGAGCGTCCGATTCCTGATCTCTCCCGCTTCTCTCTCTTTCCCTCCGTTCCGCCAGTCGCTCAGCTCTCTGAGCGTCCGATTCCTGATCTCTCCCGCTTCTGTCTCTTCCCCTCTCTTACGCCAGTCGCTCAGCTCTCCGAGCGTCCGATTCCTGATCTCTCCCGCTTCTGTCTCTTTCCCTCTCTTCCGCCAGTCGCTCAGCTCTCCGAGCGTCCGATTCCTGATCTCTCCCGCTTCTGTCTCTTTCCCTCTCTTCCGCTAGTAGCTCAGCTCTCCGAGTGTTCGATTCCTGATCTCTCCCGCTTCTGTCTCTTTCCCTCTCTTACGCCAGTCGCTCACCTATCCGAGCGTCCGATTCCTGATCTCTCCCGCTTCTGTCTCTTTCCCTCCGTTCCGCCAGTCGCTCAGCTCTCCGAGCGTCCGATTCCTGATCTCTGCCGCTTCTGTCTCTTTCCCTCTCTTACGCCAGTCGCTCAGCTCTCCGAGCGTCCGATTCCTGATCTCTCCCGCTTCTGTCTCTTTCCCTCCGTTCCGCCAGTCGCTCACCTATCCGAGCGTCCGATTCCTGATCTCTCCCGCTTCTGTCTCTTTCCCTCTCTTCCGCCAGTCGCTCAGCTCTCCGAGTGTTCGATTCCTGATCTCTCCCGCTTCTGTCTCTTTCCCTCTCTTACGCCAGTCGCTCACCTATCCGAGCGTCCGATTCCTGATCTCTCCCGCTTCTGTCTCTTTCCCACCGTTCCGCCAGTCGCTCAGCTCTCCGAGCGTCCGATTCCTGATCTCTCCCGCTTCTGTCTCTTTCCCTCTCTTACGCCAGTCGCTCAGCTCTCCGAGCGTCCGATTCCTGATCTCTCCCGCTTCTGTCTCTTTCCCTCCGTTCCGCCAGTCTCTCACCTATCCGAGCGTCCGATTACTGATCTCTCCCCCTTCTGTCTCTTTCCCTCTCTTCCGCTAGTCGCTGAGCTCTCCGAGTGTTCGATTCCTGATCTCTCCCGCTTCTGTCTCTTTCCCTCTTTTACGCCAGTCGCTCACCTATCCGAGCGTCCGATTCCTGATCTCTCCCGCTTCTGTCTCTTTCCCTCCGTTCCGCCAGTCGCTCAGCTCTCCGAGCGTCCGATTCCTGATCTCTCCCGCTTCTGTCTCCTTCCCTCTCTTCCGCCAGTCGCTCAGCTCTCCGAGTGTTCGATTCCTGATCTCTCCCGCTTCTGTCTCTTTCCCTCTCTTCCGCTAGTCGCTCACCTATCCGAGCGTCCGATTCCTGATCTCTCACGCTTCTGTCTCTTTCCCTCCGTTCCGCCAGTCGCTCAGCTCTCCGAGCGTCCGATTCCTGATCTCTCCCGCTTCTGTCTCTTTCCCTCTCTTCCGCCAGTCGCTCACCTATCCGAGCGTCCGATTCCTGATCTTTCCCGCTTCTATCTCTTTCCCTCCGTTCCGCCAGTCGCTCAGCTCTCCGAGCGTCCGATTCCTGATCTCTCCCGCTTCTGTCTCTTTCCCTCTCTTACGCCAGTCGCTCAGCTCTCCGAGCGTCCGATTCCTGATCTCTCCCGCTTCTGTCTCTTTCCCTCCGTTCCGCCAGTCGCTCACCTATCCGAGCGTCCGATTCCTGATCTCTGCCGCTTCTGTCTCTTTCCCTCTCTTACGCCAGTCGCTCAGCTCTCCGAGCGTCCGATTCCTGATCTCTCCCGCTTCTGTCTCTTTCCCTCCGTTCCGCCAGTCGCTCACCTATCCGAGCGTCCGATTTCTGATCTCTCCCGCTTCTGTCTCTTTCCCTCTCTTCCGCTAGTCGCTCAGCTCTCCGAGCGTCCGATTCCTGATCTCTCCCGCTTCTGTCTCTTTCCCACCGTTCCGCCAGTCGCTCAGCTCTCCGAGCGTCCGATTCCTGATCTCTCCCGCTTCTGTCTCTTTCCCTCTCTTACGCCAGTCGCTCAGCTCTCCGAGCAGCCGATTCCTGATCTCTCCCGCTTCTGTCTCTTTCCCTCCGTTCCGCCAGTCGCTCACCTATCCGAGCGTCCGATTCCCGATCTCTCCCCCTTCTGTCTCTTTCCCTCTCTTCCGCTAGTCGCTCAGCTCTCCGAGTGTTCGATTTCTGATCTCTCCCGCTTCTGTCTCTTTCCCTCTTTTACCCCAGTCGCTCACCTATCCGAGCGTCCGATTCCTGATCTCTCCCGCTTCTGTCTCTTTCCCTCCGTTCCGCCAGTCGCTCAGCTCTCCGAGCGTCCAATTCCTGATCTCTCCCGCTTCTGTCTCTTTCCCTCTCTTCCGCCAGTCGCTCAGCTCTCCGAGTGTTCGATTCCTGATCTCTCCCGCTTCTGTCTCTTTCCCTCTCTTACGCCAGTCGCTCACCTATCCGAGCGTCCGATTCCTGATCTCTCCCGCTTCTGTCTCTTTCCTACCGTTCCGCCAGTCGCTCAGCTCTCCGAGCGTCCGATTCCTGATCTCTCCCGCTTCTGTCTCTTTCCCTCTCTTACGCCAGTCGCTCAGCTCTCCGAGCGTCCGATTCCTGATCTCTCCCGCTTCTGTCTCTTTCCCTCCGTTCCGCCAGTCGCTCACCTATCCGAGCGTCCGATTCCTGATCTCTCCCCCTTCTGTCTCTTTCCCTCTCTTCCGCTAGTCGCTCAGCTCTCCGAGTGTTCGATTCCTGATCTCTCCCGCTTCTGTCTCTTTCCCTCTCTTACGCCAGTCGCTCACCTATCCGAGCGTCCGATTCCTGATCTCTCCCGCTTCTGTCTCTTTCCCTCCGTTCCGCCAGTCGCTCAGCTCTCCGAGCGTCCGATTCCTGATCTCTCCCGCTTCTGTCTCTTTCCCTCTCTTCCGCCAGTCGCTCAGCTCTCCGAGTGTTCGATTCCTGATCTCTCCCGCTTCTGTCTCTTTCCCTCTATTCCGCTAGTCGCTCACCTATCCGAACGTCCGATTCCTGATCTCTCCCGCTTCTGTCTCTTTCCCTCCGTTCCGCCAGTCGCACAGCTCTCCGAGCGTCCGATTCCTGATCTCTCCCGCTTCTGTC
Source organism: Octopus bimaculoides (assembly GCF_046866305.1). Lineage (NCBI taxonomy): Eukaryota > Metazoa > Mollusca > Cephalopoda > Octopoda > Octopodidae > Octopus > Octopus bimaculoides. The sequence continues at coordinate 27,424,093 of NC_142953.1, forward strand.
TCTTTCCCTCTCTTACGCCAGTCGCTCAGCTCTCCGAGCGTCCGATTCCTGATCTCTCCCGCTTCTGTCTCTTTCCCTCTCTTCCGCCAGTCGCTCAGCTCTCCGAGTGTTCGATTCCTGATCTCTCCCGCTTCTGTCTCTTTCCCTCTCTTACGCCAGTCGCTCACCTATCCGAGCGTCCGATTCCTGATCTCTCCCGCTTCTGTCTCTTTCCCTCCGTTCCGCCAGTCGCTCAGCTCTCCGAGCGTCCGATTCCTGATCTCTGCCGCTTCTGTCTCTTTCCCTCTCTTACGCCAGTCGCTCACCTATCCGAGCGTCCGATTCCTGATCTCTCCCGCTTCTGTCTCTTTCCCTCCGTTCCGCCAGTCGCTCAGCTCTCCGAGCGTCCGATTCCTGATCTCTGCCGCTTCTGTCTCTTTCCCTCTCTTACGCCAGTCGCTCAGCTCTCCGAGCGTCCGATTCCTGATCTCTCCCGCTTCTGTCTCTTTCCCTCCGTTCCGCCAGTCGCTCACCTATCCGAGCGTCCGATTCCTGATCTCTCCCGCTTCTGTCTCTTTCCCTCTCTTCCGCCAGTCGCTCAGCTCTCCGAGTGTTCGATTCCTGATCTCTCCCGCTTCTGTCTCTTTCCCTCTCTTACGCCAGTCGCTCACCTATCCGAGCGTCCGATTCCTGATCTCTCCCGCTTCTGTCTCTTTCCCACCGTTCCGCCAGTCGCTCAGCTCTCCGAGCGTCCGATTCCTGATCTCTCCCGCTTCTGTCTCTTTCCCTCTCTTACGCCAGTCGCTCAGCTCTCCGAGCGTCCGATTCCTGATCTCTCCCGCTTCTGTCTCTTTCCCTCCGTTCCGCCAGTCGCTCACCTATCCGAGCGTCCGATTACTGATCTCTCCCCCTTCTGTCTCTTTCCCTCTCTTCCGCTAGTCGCTGAGCTCTCCGAGTGTTCGATTCCTGATCTCTCCCGCTTCTGTCTCTTTCCCTCCGTTCCGCCAGTCGCTCAGCTCTCCGAGCGTCCGATTCCTGATCTCTCCCGCTTCTGTCTCTTTCCCTCTCTTCCGCCAGTCGCTCAGCTCTCCGAGTGTTCGATTCCTGATCTCTCCCGCTTCTGTCTCTTTCCCTCTCTTCCGCTAGTCGCTCACCTATCCGAGCGTCCGATTCCTGATCTCTCCCGCTTCTGTCTCTTTCCCTCCGTTCCGCCAGTCGCTCAGCTCTCCGAGCGTCCGATTCCTGATCTCTCCCGCTTCTGTCTCTTTCCCTCTCTTCCGCCAGTCGCTCACCTATCCGAGCGTCCGATTCCTGATCTTTCCCGCTTCTATCTCTTTCCCTCCGTTCCGCCAGTCGCTCAGCTCTCCGAGCGTCCGATTCCTGATCTCTCCCGCTTCTGTCTCTTTCCCTCTCTTACGCCAGTCGCTCAGCTCTCCGAGCGTCCGATTCCTGATCTCTCCCGCTTCTGTCTCTTTCCCTCCGTTCCGCCAGTCGCTCACCTATCCGAGCGTCCGATTCCTGATCTCTGCCGCTTCTGTCTCTTTCCCTCTCTTACGCCAGTCGCTCAGCTCTCCGAGCGTCCGATTCCTGATCTCTCCCGCTTCTGTCTCTTTCCCTCCGTTCCGCCAGTCGCTCACCTATCCGAGCGTCCGATTTCTGATCTCTCCCGCTTCTGTCTCTTTCCCTCTCTTCCGCTAGTCGCTCAGCTCTCCGAGCGTCCGATTCCTGATCTCTCCCGCTTCTGTCTCTTTCCCACCGTTCCGCCAGTCGCTCAGCTCTCCGAGCGTCCGATTCCTGATCTCTCCCGCTTCTGTCTCTTTCCCTCTCTTACGCCAGTCGCTCAGCTCTCCGAGCAGCCGATTCCTGATCTCTCCCGCTTCTGTCTCTTTCCGTCCGTTCCGCCAGTCGCTCACCTATCCGAGCGTCCGATTCCCGATCTCTCCCCCTTCTGTCTCTTTCCCTCTCTTCCGCTAGTCGCTCAGCTCTCCGAGTGTTCGATTTCTGATCTCTCCCGCTTCTGTCTCTTTCCCTCTTTTACGCCAGTCGCTCACCTATCCGAGCGTCCGATTCCTGATCTCTCCCGCTTCTGTCTCTTTCCCTCCGTTCCGCCAGTCGCTCAGCTCTCCGAGCGTCCAATTCCTGATCTCTCCCGCTTCTGTCTCTTTCCCTCTCTTCCGCCAGTCGCTCAGCTCTCCGAGTGTTCGATTCCTGATCTCTCCCGCTTCTGTCTCTTTCCCTCTCTTACGCCAGTCGCTCACCTATCCGAGCGTCCGATTCCTGATCTCTCCCGCTTCTGTCTCTTTCCTACCGTTCCGCCAGTCGCTCAGCTCTCCGAGCGTCCGATTCCTGATCTCTCCCGCTTCTGTCTCTTTCCCTCTCTTACGCCAGTCGCTCAGCTCTCCGAGCGTCCGATTCCTGATCTCTCCCGCTTCTGTCTCTTTCCCTCCGTTCCGCCAGTCGCTCACCTATCCGAGCGTCCGATTCCTGATCTCTCCCCCTTCTGTCTCTTTCCCTCTCTTCCGCTAGTCGCTCAGCTCTCCGAGTGTTCGATTCCTGATCTCTCCCGCTTCTGTCTCTTTCCCTCTCTTACGCCAGTCGCTCACCTATCCGAGCGTCCGATTCCTGATCTCTCCAGCTTCTGTCTCTTTCCCTCCGTTCCGCCAGTCGCTCAGCTCTCCGAGCGTCCGATTCCTGATCTCTCCCGCTTCTGTCTCTTTCCCTCTCTTCCGCCAGGCGCTCAGCTCTCCGAGTGTTCGATTCCTGATCTCTCCCGCTTCTGTCTCTTTCCCTCTATTCCGCTAGTCGCTCACCTATCCGAACGTCCGATTCCTGATCTCTCCCGCTTCTGTCTCTTTCCCTCCGTTCCGCCAGTCGCTCAGCTCTCCGAGCGTCCGATTCCTGATCTCTCCCGCTTCTGTCTCTTTCCCTCTCTTACGCCAGTCGCTCAGCTCTCCGAGCGTCCGATTCCTGATCTCTCCCGCTTCTGTCTCTTTCCCTCTCTTCCGCCAGTCGCTCAGCTCTCCGAGTGTTCGATTCCTGATCTCTCCCGCTTCTGTCTCTTTCCCTCTCTTACGCCAGTCGCTCACCTATCCGAGCGTCCGATTCCTGATCTCTCCCGCTTCTGTCTCTTTCCCTCCGTTCCGCCAGTCGCTCAGCTCTCCGAGCGTCCGATTCCTGATCTCTGCCGCTTCTGTCTCTTTCCCTCTCTTACGCCAGTCGCTCACCTATCCGAGCGTCCGATTCCTGATCTCTCCCGCTTCTGTCTCTTTCCCTCCGTTCCGCCAGTCGCTCAGCTCTCCGAGCGTCCGATTCCTGATCTCTCCCGCTTCTGTCTCTTTCCCTCTCTTACGCCAGTCGCTCAGCTCTCCGAGCGTCCGATTCCTGATCTCTCCCGCTTCTGTCTCTTTCCCTCCGTTCCGCCAGTCGCTCATCTATCCGAGCGTCCGATTCCTGATCTCTCCCGCTTCTGTCTCTTTCCCTCCGTTCCGCCAGTCGCTCAGCTCTCTGAGCGTCCGATTCCTGATCTCTCCCGCTTCTGTCTCTTCCCCTCTCTTACGCCAGTCGCTCAGCTCTCCGAGCGTCCGATTCCTGATCTCTCCCGCTTCTGTCTCTTTCCCTCTCTTCCGCCAGTCGCTCAGCTCTCCGAGCGTCCGATTCCTGATCTCTCCCGCTTCTGTCTCTTTCCCTCTCTTCCGCTAGTCGCTCAGCTCTCCGAGTGTTCGATTCCTGATCTCTCCCGCTTCTGTCTCTTTCCCTCCCTTACGCCAGTCGCTCACCTATCCGAGCGTCCGATTCCTGATCTCTCCCGCTTCTGTCTCTTTCCCTCCGTTCCGCCAGTCGCTCAGCTCTCCGAGCGTCCGATTCCTGATCTCTGCCGCTTCTGTCTCTTTCCCTCTCTTACGCCAGTCGCTCAGCTCTCCGAGCGTCCGATTCCTGATCTCTCCCGCTTCTGTCTCTTTCCCTCCGTTCCGCCAGTCGCTCACCTATCCGAGCGTCCGATTCCTGATCTCTCCCGCTTCTGTCTCTTTCCCTCTCTTCCGCCAGTCGCTCAGCTCTCCGAGTGTTCGATTCCTGATCTCTCCCGCTTCTGTCTCTTTCCCTCTCTTACGCCAGTCGCTCACCTATCCGAGCGTCCGATTCCTGATCTCTCCCGCTTCTGTCTCTTTCCCACCGTTCCGCCAGTCGCTCACCTCTCCGAGCGTCCGATTCCTGATCTCTCCCGCTTCTGTCTCTTTCCCTCTCTTACGCCAGTCGCTCAGCTCTCCGAGCGTCCGATTCCTGATCTCTCCCGCTTCTGTCTCTTTCCCTCCGTTCCGCCAGTCGCTCACCTATCCGAGCGTCCGATTCCTGATCTCTCCCCCTTCTGTCTCTTTCCCTCTCTTCCGCTAGTCGCTCAGCTCTCCGAGTGTTCGATTCCTGATCTCTCCCGCTTCTGTCTCTTTCCCTCTTTTACGCCAGTCGCTCACCTATCCGAGCGTCCGATTCCTGATCTCTCCCGCTTCTGTCTCTTTCCCTCCGTTCCGCCAGTCGCTCAGCTCTCCGAGCGTCCGATTCCTGATCTCTCCCGCTTCTGTCTCTTTCCCTCTCTTCCGCCAGTCGCTCAGCTCTCCGAGTGTTCGATTCCTGATCTCTCCCGCTTCTGTCTCTTTCCCTCTCTTCCGCTAGTCGCTCACCTATCCGAGCGTCCGATTCCTGATCTCTCCCGCTTCTGTCTCTTTCCCTCCGTTCCGCCAGTCGCTCAGCTCTCCGAGCGTCCGATTCCTGATCTCTCCCGCTTCTGTCTCTTTCCCTCTCTTACGCCAGTCGCTCACCTATCCGAGCGTCCGATTCCTGATCTTTCCCGCTTCTATCTCTTTCCCTCTCTTACGCCAGTCGCTCACCTATCCGAGCGTCCGATTCCTGATCTCTCCCGCTTCTGTCTCTTTCCTACCGTTCCGCCAGTCGCTCAGCTCTCCGAGCGTCCGATTCCTGATCTCTCCCGCTTCTGTCTCTTTCCCTCTCTTACGCCAGTCGCTCAGCTCTCCGAGCGTCCGATTCCTGATCTCTCCCGCTTCTGTCTCTTTCCCTCCGTTCCGCCAGTCGCTCACCTATCCGAGCGTCCGATTCCTGATCTCTCCCCCTTCTGTCTCTTTCCATCTCTTCCGCTAGTCGCTCAGCTCTCCGAGTGTTCGATTCCTGATCTCTCCCGCTTCTGTCTCTTTCCCTCTCTTACGCCAGTCGCTCACCTATCCGAGCGTCCGATTCCTGATCTCTCCAGCTTCTGTCTCTTTCCCTCCGTTCCGCCAGTCGCTCAGCTCTCCGAGCGTCCGATTCCTGATCTCTCCCGCTTCTGTCTCTTTCCCTCTCTTCCGCCAGTCGCTCAGCTCTCCGAGTGTTCGATTCCTGATCTCTCCCGCTTCTGTCTCTTTCCCTCTATTCCGCTAGTCGCTCACCTATCCGAACGTCCGATTCCTGATCTCTCCCGCTTCTGTCTCTTTCCCTCCGTTCCGCCAGTCGCTCAGCTCTCCGAGCGTCCGATTCCTGATCTCTCCCGCTTCTGTCTCTTTCCCTCTCTTACGCCAGTCGCTCAGCTCTCCGAGCGTCCGATTCCTGATCTCTCCCGCTTCTGTCTCTTTCCCTCTCTTCCGCCAGTCGCTCAGCTCTCCGAGTGTTCGATTCCTGATCTCTCCCGCTTCTGTCTCTTTCCCTCTCTTACGCCAGTCGCTCACCTATCCGAGCGTCCGATTCCTGATCTCTCCCGCTTCTGTCTCTTTCCCTCCGTTCCGCCAGTCGCTCAGCTCTCCGAGCGTCCGATTCCTGATCTCTGCCGCTTCTGTCTCTTTCCCTCTCTTACGCCAGTCGCTCACCTATCCGAGCGTCCGATTCCTGATCTCTCCCGCTTCTGTCTCTTTCCCTCCGTTCCGCCAGTCGCTCAGCTCTCCGAGCGTCCGATTCCTGATCTCTCCCGCTTCTGTCTCTTTCCCTCTCTTACGCCAGTCGCTCAGCTCTCCGAGCGTCCGATTCCTGATCTCTCCCGCTTCTGTCTCTTTCCCTCCGTTCCGCCAGTCGCTCATCTATCCGAGCGTCCGATTCCTGATCTCTCCCGCTTCTGTCTCTTTCCCTCCGTTCCGCCAGTCGCTCAGCTCTCTGAGCGTCCGATTCCTGATCTCTCCCGCTTCTGTCTCTTCCCCTCTCTTACGCCAGTCGCTCAGCTCTCCGAGCGTCCGATTCCTGATCTCTCCCGCTTCTGTCTCTTTCCCTCTCTTCCGCCAGTCGCTCAGCTCTCCGAGCGTCCGATTCCTGATCTCTCCCGCTTCTGTCTCTTTCCCTCTCTTCCGCTAGTCGCTCAGCTCTCCGAGTGTTCGATTCCTGATCTCTCCCGCTTCTGTCTCTTTCCCTCCCTTACGCCAGTCGCTCACCTATCCGAGCGTCCGATTCCTGATCTCTCCCGCTTCTGTCTCTTTCCCTCCGTTCCGCCAGTCGCTCAGCTCTCCGAGCGTCCGATTCCTGATCTCTGCCGCTTCTGTCTCTTTCCCTCTCTTACGCCAGTCGCTCAGCTCTCCGAGCGTCCGATTCCTGATCTCTCCCGCTTCTGTCTCTTTCCCTCCGTTCCGCCAGTCGCTCACCTATCCGAGCGTCCGATTCCTGATCTCTCCCGCTTCTGTCTCTTTCCCTCTCTTCCGCCAGTCGCTCAGCTCTCCGAGTGTTCGATTCCTGATCTCTCCCGCTTCTGTCTCTTTCCCTCTCTTACGCCAGTCGCTCACCTATCCGAGCGTCCGATTCCTGATCTCTCCCGCTTCTGTCTCTTTCCCACCGTTCCGCCAGTCGCTCACCTCTCCGAGCGTCCGATTCCTGATCTCTCCCGCTTCTGTCTCTTTCCCTCTCTTACGCCAGTCGCTCAGCTCTCCGAGCGTCCGATTCCTGATCTCTCCCGCTTCTGTCTCTTTCCCTCCGTTCCGCCAGTCGCTCACCTATCCGAGCGTCCGATTCCTGATCTCTCCCCCTTCTGTCTCTTTCCCTCTCTTCCGCTAGTCGCTCAGCTCTCCGAGTGTTCGATTCCTGATCTCTCCCGCTTCTGTCTCTTTCCCTCTTTTACGCCAGTCGCTCACCTATCCGAGCGTCCGATTCCTGATCTCTCCCGCTTCTGTCTCTTTCCCTCCGTTCCGCCAGTCGCTCAGCTCTCCGAGCGTCCGATTCCTGATCTCTCCCGCTTCTGTCTCTTTCCCTCTCTTCCGCCAGTCGCTCAGCTCTCCGAGTGTTCGATTCCTGATCTCTCCCGCTTCTGTCTCTTTCCCTCTCTTCCGCTAGTCGCTCACCTATCCGAGCGTCCGATTCCTGATCTCTCCCGCTTCTGTCTCTTTCCCTCCGTTCCGCCAGTCGCTCAGCTCTCCGAGCGTCCGATTCCTGATCTCTCCCGCTTCTGTCTCTTTCCCTCTCTTACGCCAGTCGCTCACCTATCCGAGCGTCCGATTCCTGATCTTTCCCGCTTCTATCTCTTTCCCTCCGTTCCGCCAGTCGCTCAGCTCTCCGAGCGTCCGATTCCTGATCTCTCCCGCTTCTGTCTCTTTCCCTCCGTTCCGCCAGTCGCTCACCTATCCGAGCGTCCGATTCCTGATCTCTCCCGCTTCTGTCTCTTTCCCTCCGTTCCGCCAGTCGCTCACCTATCCGAGCGTCCGATTCCTGATCTCTCCCGCTTCTGTCTCTTTCCCTCTCTTCCGCTAGTCGCTCAGCTCTCCGAGTGTTCGATTCCTGATCTCTCCCGCTTCTGTCTCTTTCCCTCTCTTCCGCCAGTCGCTCACCTATCCGAGCGTCCGATTCCTGATCTCTCCCGCTTCTGTCTCTTTCCCTCCGTTCCGCCAGTCGCTCAGCTCTCCGAGCGTCCGATTCCTGATCTCTCCCGCTTGTGTCTCTTTCCCTCTCTCACGCCAGTCGCTCAGCTCTCCGAGCGTCCGATTCCTGATCTCGCCCGCTTCTGTCTCTTTCCCTCTCTTCCGCCAGTCGCTCAGCTCTCCGAGCGTCCGATTCCTGATCTCTCCCGCTTCTGTCTCTTTCCCTCTCTTCCGCCAGTCGCTCAGCTCTCCGAGCGTCCGATTCCTGATCTCTCCCGCTTCTGTCTCTTTCCCTCTCTTACGCCAGTCGCTCAGCTCTCCGAGCGTCCGATTCCTGATCTCTCCCGCTTCTGTCTCTTTCCCTCTCTTCCGCTAGTCGCTCAGCTCTCTGAGTGTTCGATTCCTGATCTCTCCCGCTTCTGTCTCTTTCCCTCTCTTACGCCAGTCGCTCACCTATCCGAGCGTCCGATTCCTGATCTCTCCCGCTTCTGTCTCTTTCCCACCGTTCCGCCAGTCGCTCACCTATCCGAGCGTCCGATTCCTGATCTCTCCCGCTTCTGTCTCTTTCCCTCTCTTACGCCAGTCGCTCAGCTCTCCGAGCGTCCGATTCCTGATCTCTCCCGCTTCTGTCTCTTTCCCTCCGTTCCGCCAGTCGCTCATCTATCCGAGCGTCCGATTCCTGATCTCTCCCGCTTCTGTCTCTTTCCCTCTCTTCCGCTAGTCGCTCAGCTCTCCGAGTGTTCGATTCCTGATCTCTCCCGCTTCTGTGTCTTTCCCTCTCTTACGCCAGTCGCTCACCTATCCGAGCGTCCGATTCCTGATCTCTCCCGCTTCTGTCTCTTTCCCTCCGTTCCGCCAGTCGCTCAGCTCTCCGAGCGTCCGATTCCTGATCTCTCCCGCTTCTGTCTCTTTCCCTCTCTTCCGCCTGTCGCTCAGCTCTCCGAGTGTTTGATTCCTGATCTCTCCCGCTTCTGTCTCTTTCCCTCTCTTCCGCTAGTCGCTCACCTATCCGAGTGTCCGATTCCTGATCTCTCCCGCTTCTGTCTCTTTCCCTCCGTTCCGCCAGTCGCTCAGCTCTCCGAGCGTCCGATTCCTGATCTCTCCCGCTTCTGTCTCTTTCCCTCTCTTACGCCAGTCGCTCACCTATCCGAGCGTCCGATTCCTGATCTCTCCCGCTTCTGTCTCTTTCCCTCCGTTCCGCCAGTCGCTCAGCTCTCCGAGCGTCCGATTCCTGATCTCTCCCGCTTCTGTCTCTTTCCCTCCGTTCCGCCAGTCGCTCAGCTATCCGAGCGTCCGATTCCTGATCTCTCCCGCTTCTGTCTCTTTCCCTCTCTTCCGCTAGTCGCTCAGCTCTCCGAGTGTTCGATTCCTGATCTCTCCCGCTTCTGTCTCTTTCCCTCTCTTACGCCAGTCGCTCACCTATCCGAGCGTCCGATTCCTGATCTCTCCCGCTTCTGTCTCTTTCCCTCCGTTCCGCCAGTCGCTCAGCTCTCCGAGCGTCCGATTCCTGATCTCTCCCGCTTGTGTCTCTTTCCCTCTCTCACGCCAGTCGCTCAGCTCTCCGAGCGTCCGATTCCTGATCTCTCCCGCTTCTGTCTCTTTCCCTCTGTTCCGCCAGTCGCTCAGCTCTCCGAGCGTCCGATTCCTGATCTCTCCCGCTTCTGTCTCTTTCCCTCTCTTCCGCCAGTCGCTCAGCTCTCCGAGCGTCCGATTCCTGATCTCTCCCGCTTCTGTCTCTTTCCCTCTCTTACGCCAGTCGCTCAGCTCTCCGAGCGTCCGATTCCTGATCTCTCCCGCTTCTGTCTCTTTCCCTCTGTTCCGCCAGTCGCTCAGCTCTCCGAGCGTCCGATTCCTGATCTCTCCCGCTTCTGTCTCTTTCCCTCTCTTCCGCTAGTCGCTCAGCTCTCCGAGCGTCCGATTCCTGATCTCTCCCGCTTCTGTCTCTTTCCCTCTGTTCCGCCAGTCGCTCAGCTCTCCGAGCGTTCGATTCCTGATCTCTCCCGCTTCTGTCTCTTTCCCTCTGTTCCGCCAGACGCTCACCTATCCGAGCGTCCGATTCCTGATCTCTCCCGCTTCTGTCTCTTTCCCTCTCTTCCGCTAGTCGCTCAGCTCTCCGAGTGTTCGATTCCTGATCTCTCCCGCTTCTGTCTCTTTCCCTCTCTTACGCCAGTCGCTCACCTATCCGAGCGTCCGATTCCTGATCTCTCCCGCTTCTGTCTCTTTCCCTCCGTTCCGCCAGTCGCTCAGCTCTCCGAGCGTCCGATTCCTGACCTCTCCCGCTTCTGTCTCCTTCCCTCTCTTCCGCTAGTCGCTCAGCTCTCCGAGTGTTCGATTCCTGATCTCTCCCGCTTCTGTCTCTTTCCCTCTCTTACGCCAGTCGCTCACCTATCCGAGCGTCCGATTCCTGATCTCTCCCGCTTCTGTCTCTTTCCCTCCGTTCCGCCAGTCGCTCAGCTCTCCGAGCGTCCGATTCCTGATCTCTCCCGCTTCTGTCTCTTTCCCTCTCTTACGCCAGTCGCTCAGCTCTCCGAGCGTCCGATTCCTGATCTCTCCCGCTTCTGTCTCTTTCCCTCCGTTCCGCCAGTCGCTCACCTATCCGAGCGTCCGATTCCCGATCTCTCCCCCTTCTGTCTCTTTCCCTCTCTTCCGCTAGTCGCTCAGCTCTCCGAGTGTTCGATTTCTGATCTCTCCCGCTTCTGTCTCTTTCCCTCTTTTACGCCAGTCGCTCACCTATCCGAGCGTCCGATTCCTGATCTCTCCCGCTTCTGTCTCTTTCCCTCCGTTCCGCCAGTCGCTCAGCTCTCCGAGCGTCCAATTCCTGATCTCTCCCGCTTCTGTCTCTTTCCCTCTCTTCCGCCAGTCGCTCAGCTCTCCGAGTGTTCGATTCCTGATCTCTCCCGCTTCTGTCTCTTTCCCTCTCTTACGCCAGTCGCTCACCTATCCGAGCGTCCGATTCCTGATCTCTCCCGCTTCTGTCTCTTTCCTACCGTTCCGCCAGTCGCTCAGCTCTCCGAGCGTCCGATTCCTGATCTCTCCCGCTTCTGTCTCTTTCCCTCTCTTACGCCAGTCGCTCAGCTCTCCGAGCGTCCGATTCCTGATCTCTCCCGCTTCTGTCTCTTTCCCTCCGTTCCGCCAGTCGCTCACCTATCCGAGCGTCCGATTCCTGATCTCTCCCCCTTCTGTCTCTTTCCCTCTCTTCCGCTAGTCGCTCAGCTCTCCGAGTGTTCGATTCCTGATCTCTCCCGCTTCTGTCTCTTTCCCTCTCTTACGCCAGTCGCTCACCTATCCGAGCGTCCGATTCCTGATCTCTCCCGCTTCTGTCTCTTTCCCTCCGTTCCGCCAGTCGCTCAGCTCTCCGAGCGTCCGATTCCTGATCTCTCCCGCTTCTGTCTCTTTCCCTCTCTTCCGCCAGTCGCTCAGCTCTCCGAGTGTTCGATTCCTGATCTCTCCCGCTTCTGTCTCTTTCCCTCTATTCCGCTAGTCGCTCACCTATCCGAACGTCCGATTCCTGATCTCTCCCGCTTCTGTCTCTTTCCCTCCGTTCCGCCAGTCGCTCAGCTCTCCGAGCGTCCGATTCCTGATCTCTCCCGCTTCTGTCTCTTTCCCTCTCTTACGCCAGTCGCTCAGCTCTCCGAGCGTCCGATTCCTGATCTCTCCCGCTTCTGTCTCTTTCCCTCTCTTCCGCCAGTCGCTCAGCTCTCCGAGTGTTCGATTCCTGATCTCTCCCGCTTCTGTCTCTTTCCCTCTCTTACGCCAGTCGCTCACCTATCCGAGCGTCCGATTCCTGATCTCTCCCGCTTCTGTCTCTTTCCCTCCGTTCCGCCAGTCGCTCAGCTCTCCGAGCGTCCGATTCCTGATCTCTGCCGCTTCTGTCTCTTTCCCTCTCTTACGCCAGTCGCTCACCTATCCGAGCGTCCGATTCCTGATCTCTCCCGCTTCTGTCTCTTTCCCTCCGTTCCGCCAGTCGCTCAGCTCTCCGAGCGTCCGATTCCTGATCTCTCCCGCTTCTGTCTCTTTCCCTCTCTTACGCCAGTCGCTCAGCTCTCCGAGCGTCCGATTCCTGATCTCTCCCGCTTCTGTCTCTTTCCCTCCGTTCCGCCAGTCGCTCATCTATCCGAGCGTCCGATTCCTGATCTCTCCCGCTTCTGTCTCTTTCCCTCCGTTCCGCCAGTCGCTCAGCTCTCTGAGCGTCCGATTCCTGATCTCTCCCGCTTCTGTCTCTTCCCCTCTCTTACGCCAGTCGCTCAGCTCTCCGAGCGTCCGATTCCTGATCTCTCCCGCTTCTGTCTCTTTCCCTCTCTTCCGCCAGTCGCTCAGCTCTCCGAGCGTCCGATTCCTGATCTCTCCCGCTTCTGTCTCTTTCCCTCTCTTCCGCTAGACGCTCAGCTCTCCGAGTGTTCGATTCCTGATCTCTCCCGCTTCTGTCTCTTTCCCTCCCTTACGCCAGTCGCTCACCTATCCGAGCGTCCGATTCCTGATCTCTCCCGCTTCTGTCTCTTTCCCTCCGTTCCGCCAGTCGCTCAGCTCTCCGAGCGTCCGATTCCTGATCTCTGCCGCTTCTGTCTCTTTCCCTCTCTTACGCCAGTCGCTCAGCTCTCCGAGCGTCCGATTCCTGATCTCTCCCGCTTCTGTCTCTTTCCCTCCGTTCCGCCAGTCGCTCACCTATCCGAGCGTCCGATTCCTGATCTCTCCCGCTTCTGTCTCTTTCCCTCTCTTCCGCCAGTCGCTCAGCTCTCCGAGTGTTCGATTCCTGATCTCTCCCGCTTCTGTCTCTTTCCCTCTCTTACGCCAGTCGCTCACCTATCCGAGCGTCCGATTCCTGATCTCTCCCGCTTCTGTCTCTTTCCCACCGTTCCGCCAGTCGCTCACCTCTCCGAGCGTCCGATTCCTGATCTCTCCCGCTTCTGTCTCTTTCCCTCTCTTACGCCAGTCGCTCAGCTCTCCGAGCGTCCGATTCCTGATCTCTCCCGCTTCTGTCTCTTTCCCTCCGTTCCGCCAGTCGCTCACCTATCCGAGCGTCCGATTCCTGATCTCTCCCCCTTCTGTCTCTTTCCCTCTCTTCCGCTAGTCGCTCAGCTCTCCGAGTGTTCGATTCCTGATCTCTCCCGCTTCTGTCTCTTTCCCTCTTTTACGCCAGTCGCTCACCTATCCGAGCGTCCGATTCCTGATCTCTCCCGCTTCTGTCTCTTTCCCTCCGTTCCGCCAGTCGCTCAGCTCTCCGAGCGTCCGATTCCTGATCTCTCCCGCTTCTGTCTCTTTCCCTCTCTTCCGCCAGTCGCTCAGCTCTCCGAGTGTTCGATTCCTGATCTCTCCCGCTTCTGTCTCTTTCCCTCTCTTCCGCTAGTCGCTCACCTATCCGAGCGTCCGATTCCTGATCTCTCCCGCTTCTGTCTCTTTCCCTCCGTTCCGCCAGTCGCTCAGCTCTCCGAGCGTCCGATTCCTGATCTCTCCCGCTTCTGTCTCTTTCCCTCTCTTACGCCAGTCGCTCACCTATCCGAGCGTCCGATTCCTGATCTTTCCCGCTTCTATCTCTTTCCCTCCGTTCCGCCAGTCGCTCAGCTCTCCGAGCGTCCGATTCCTGATCTCTCCCGCTTCTGTCTCTTTCCCTCTCTTACGCCAGTCGCTCACCTATCCGAGCGTCCGATTCCTGATCTCTCCCGCTTCTGTCTCTTTCCCTCCGTTCCGCCAGTCGCTCACCTATCCGAGCGTCCGATTCCTGATCTCTCCCGCTTCTGTCTCTTTCCCTCTCTTCCGCTAGTCGCTCAGCTCTCCGAGTGTTCGATTCCTGATCTCTCCCGCTTCTGTCTCTTTCCCTCTCTTCCGCCAGTCGCTCACCTATCCGAGCGTCCGATTCCTGATCTCTCCCGCTTCTGTCTCTTTCCCTCCGTTCCGCCAGTCGCTCAGCTCTCCGAGCGTCCGATTCCTGATCTCTCCCGCTTGTGTCTCTTTCCCTCTCTCACGCCAGTCGCTCAGCTCTCCGAGCGTCCGATTCCTGATCTCGCCCGCTTCTGTCTCTTTCCCTCTCTTCCGCCAGTCGCTCAGCTCTCCGAGCGTCCGATTCCTGATCTCTCCCGCTTCTGTCTCTTTCCCTCTCTTCCGCCAGTCGCTCAGCTCTCCGAGCGTCCGATTCCTGATCTCTCCCGCTTCTGTCTCTTTCCCTCTCTTACGCCAGTCGCTCAGCTCTCCGAGCGTCCGATTCCTGATCTCTCCCGCTTCTGTCTCTTTCCCTCTCTTCCGCTAGTCGCTCAGCTCTCTGAGTGTTCGATTCCTGATCTCTCCCGCTTCTGTCTCTTTCCCTCTCTTACGCCAGTCGCTCACCTATCCGAGCGTCCGATTCCTGATCTCTCCCGCTTCTGTCTCTTTCCCACCGTTCCGCCAGTCGCTCACCTATCCGAGCGTCCGATTCCTGATCTCTCCCGCTTCTGTCTCTTTCCCTCTCTTACGCCAGTCGCTCAGCTCTCCGAGCGTCCGATTCCTGATCTCTCCCGCTTCTGTCTCTTTCCCTCCGTTCCGCCAGTCGCTCACCTATCCGAGCGTCCGATTCCTGATCTCTCCCGCTTCTGTCTCTTTCCCTCTCTTCCGCTAGTCGCTCAGCTCTCCGAGTGTTCGATTCCTGATCTCTCCCGCTTCTGTGTCTTTCCCTCTCTTACGCCAGTCGCTCACCTATCCGAGCGTCCGATTCCTGATCTCTCCCGCTTCTGTCTCTTTCCCTCCGTTCCGCCAGTCGCTCAGCTCTCCGAGCGTCCGATTCCTGATCTCTCCCGCTTCTGTCTCTTTCCCTCTCTTCCGCCTGTCGCTCAGCTCTCCGAGTGTTTGATTCCTGATCTCTCCCGCTTCTGTCTCTTTCCCTCTCTTCCGCTAGTCGCTCACCTATCCGAGTGTCCGATTCCTGATCTCTCCCGCTTCTGTCTCTTTCCCTCCGTTCCGCCAGTCGCTCAGCTCTCCGAGCGTCCGATTCCTGATCTCTCCCGCTTCTGTCTCTTTCCCTCTCTTACGCCAGTCGCTCACCTATCCGAGCGTCCGATTCCTGATCTCTCCCGCTTCTGTCTCTTTCCCTCCGTTCCGCCAGTCGCTCAGCTCTCCGAGCGTCCGATTCCTGATCTCTCCCGCTTCTGTCTCTTTCCCTCCGTTCCGCCAGTCGCTCAGCTATCCGAGCGTCCGATTCCTGATCTCTCCCGCTTCTGTCTCTTTCCCTCTCTTCCGCTAGTCGC
>NC_142953.1:27444090-27459090 GCF_046866305.1 Octopus bimaculoides
AATTACAGCAGACCGAAAAGAAACATTTATTAGAACTGCAGAAATTTTATAAAGCAAAGATATTTCAATAGTTAAAACATTATGAATGTTTAAATGTTCATTAAAATGTCGAATAGAGGTTAAAGTAAAACCTGAATACAGCCTCAAAATAAATTCTGTTAGTACTATTCAGAGGTTGGAAAAAATGCTGTACTTCACGTCAAAGATTCTGGCTTGAAATCTGTTCAGACTCCAATCCCAAATCAAATTGTTTTCATGTCAAAGATCCCTGGTCGGTCACTGCAAAAATTCTCCTCCCTGGGACTTAATGAACTAGAACTTCCATTCTATATCTGACGAACAGACATGAGACCAGTCCATCATAGTAAAGTTGTGGGTGGTCCAAGTAAAACTGAATAGATCCGACCATCATTCAGTGAACCAAAATAGGTAGTGAAAAGTAAAAATCTACAATGCGGACAGCTAAAGTTCACAAGCGCTCATGCTTCCTCGCTCCACCCCCATGCACCAAGTTGGATGTGACAAATGCACTGGAGATCCTACAGACGTTTGAATTTTCGTTATCATTGAAGATTCCCAAACAAATATTCCTACGGGATGAGAATGTTCTCTCAACCCCCACGTCCAGACCTAACCTTGGAGGACAGGTTGTCCGTTAGCGTGTCCTCTTTTCATCTCACGTATGTATGACTGGTTGTATACATACATACATACATACATACATCAGTTTAGCTTAATCGGTCTAAGAGCACCGCGACACATAATCGGAGGTGTGAGTTCGAGTCTCATAGCCGGCCGCCAACACTTTTTTCTGCAAATTAGGGGTAGTTTATCCTGTTCAGGCTATATTATTAGCATTATCCTACATTTGACAATTTAAAAATCACTTCTTTAACTTTCTAAGACATCTCAACGCTTCTAAAAGCAAACTTCGTTCGTTTGTTTACGTTTGTCGCAATTTGAATTTAATATATATATATATATATATATATATATATAGTGTATATATTATTTACATTATTTACATTTGTCGGATATTTATCCTCATCTTGTTTGTTGTTAACACAACGTTTCGGCTGATATACCCTCCAGCCTTCGTCAGGTGTCTTGGGGAAATTTCGAACCTGGGTTCTCATTCCTAACGATGTTACTATTATTATATTATTATTATTATTATTACTATTATTATTATTAATCAGGTCGCTGCCGTGAATCGAACTCGGAACCTTGGGATTAGTAGCCCGCGCTCTTAACCACTACGCCATATGGATAGTGTATATATGTATATATATATATATATATATATATATATATATATATATATATATATATATGTGTATATATATATATATATATATGTATATATATATGTATATATATGTATATATATATATATATATATGTATATATATATATATATATGTATATATATATATATATATGTATATATATATATATATATATGTATATATATATATATATATATATATATATATACATTTATTTAAAATGCAGAGATGCCTATAATAGGACATCTACTCGCTAGAAATAGCAGCAAAAGACTACATACCACAAAAGTTAGGGATAATTTCGAAATTATCCCTAACTTTTGTGGTATGTAGTCTTTTGCTGCTATTTCTAGCGAGTAGATGTCCTATTATAGGCATCTCTGCATTTTAAATAAATGTATATATATATATATATATATATATATATATATATATATATATATATATATATATATATGTATATATATATATATATATATATATATATATATATATATATATAATGTGTGTGTGTATATTGTATACGTAAATATGTGTGTGTGTGTGTACATAGATTTGTGTATATATGTATGTGTGTTCGTATGCCTGTGTATGTGTATGTGTGCGTCGACGTGGAGTTTATAGTACTGTGGTTATCTATTTGTTACCAGGTTAAACAACGTACAGAGCAAGTTAACCTTTCGTTGAATCAAATTAAGCAACCATATTAGGTAAATATAAGATATATTATACATCGAAGGATTGTGTAAATTGCACTGACTGAAAATGCAATCGCCACAGTTATTTCGTCACATGTTCAAAGGAAGGGGTTGGAAAACTAGAATCAATGAATGATAAAACAACAACACTAAAGTGGGCGAAGGAGAGTAATGTGACTGAGGTAGTGAGCGGTAAGCATAAAAGAAAGAGAGAAGCAGTCAGAGAGAGAAAGAAAAATAGTGTAAGAGATATGAATAGATTTTTGAGAGGGTGAGAGAGGTGTATAAGAGTGGTTTATCTTAGAAAACTGTTAATATTTGGCATACGATTATATAAACACTTAATTCGCTAACAAGGCAAGAGTAACGATGGATGTGTTCGGCTTGACAGATTATGCCACTACTTTGGCACTCGTAGCTGTGCTTATTTTAACTTTCTATCTGTGAGTATTGCATTTACTTCCAAACTAAAATTGCTGATTTATATAATAACCGGAATGGTGTCCCCGTCTCCGTTGTTGCTCCTCACTAAGTTTCGGCTCTTCACGTTCCGCCCTTTTTCCGGTGTCTTGTGATTCACTCAAGTGTCTTGCTCGAAATTGAACTCACAACCTCTAGATGGCTGCACTGCATTAAGCGCCTTTATCCACTGCATTATATTCGTAGACAGTGCCAGGTTTATAAGGCAACTGAAGGCTGGAGTGTACTCAGCCGAAACGTAGTGAAAACCTACGATTAAAATAATGAAACCACTTCGACTCATACATAATATTAAAAAAAAACTACTTCTCTCAGAAATACAGAATTGTAAAATTACTATGTAGACACACACACACACACACACTATATATATATATATATATATATATATATATATATATATATATATATATGCATGTATCCATACATATATGTACATACCTACATCTATATGTATACATACATGCATATATGGGTACAGAACATAAAAAAAAAGCAAAACACAATTAGAAACGAAAACAGAAAAACGAAAACAGAAAACGAACTTTTTTCGAACATCGAAAAAAACAAACAGAGAAACGAGGCATGCAACATAAAGAGTACATCCCTTCGACGATATGAATTATATTGTCCTCAGTACATAACTGGTTTTATTTTTGTGGTCTTAAACGAACGAAAAGTAAAATTTGTCTTGGTGGTTATTTAATGTATGACGTATTACACAATGCATTTCATAAGGACGCAAAATGTGTGATAGAAAAAACGTTTTATGGTTTGCACAGTCATTGATACAGCGCTAGCAAAGCAGGGCAGGTGGTAATGATCTTTTCATGCAAGTTAATGAATTGTCTCTAGTTTTTCTTCCGCTACCAGTACAGTTTGGACAGGTGTAGGGTTTCGCTTTGTTGTTGAAGCAAATATTTATATATATGTATATATACACTATTTTATATTGAGAATATACTGTCTATTGACTTTTTATACATACTAGGCCAGTGGTAGTGAAATTTAAAAAAAAAACTCGCTACCCTATATATTTTATGTATATATTTTTCATTCCTTTTGAAGATTGCTCTTAAATGTGGCTTTGGTCGTTTTGACTGCTCCTTCTAGCGTGTAAACACTGCTTGCTGAAGGCAGTTTTCTCTTGTGTTTAAATGTACACTATTTCATATATCTATCTATCTATCTATCTATCTATCTATCTATCTATCTATCTATCTATCTATCTATCTATCTATCTATCTATATATATATATATATATATATATATATTTATATATATATACACACACATACACTCACACACACACATTAATGCTCACATATATATACATATACACACACTCACACACACATACATATATATACATACATACATATATATATATACATAGCAGAAATGAAATGGTACACTATGTATGTATGAAGTAGTTGTATGCTGTCAACTTAACGTGACATTCCCCTGAACAGTAGTATTATTCCCTTCAAGGGACTGTCACAGTAAGTTGACAGCATACAACTACTTCATACATACATAGTGTCTGACACACAGACAGAGATAATGTGAGTGTGTGTGTGTGTGTGTGTGTGTGTGTATAGTAATAAAAAAAATGGCAATCCATTGATAATCTATAGATATTTTAATGCATCGCGACGGATTAGTATTCTCCGTGGATTATCATTGTTATTGTTGTTGTTGTTGTGCTTGTTGTTGTTGTTGTTATAATTACAACATTTATACTACATTATATCGGCGAACTCGGTACAATCCCATAAAACTGGTATGGCTAGTCGGTATCGTTACGCTGTAGCCGACATAAGAAAATACCTTTTATAGGCATACACATAAAACATTGTGTATGTACCCTCCCCACCCCACACACACAACTGAAAACATTGTAGTCAACAAGAAGAACGGTTGAATACTTATTTTTTAATCAGCAACAATTGTTTCCTAGCAACGTAGTTCTCCAGGTGTGCAGGTACTTGATTATGCAACTGTTTCCCTGCATTATGAGATCTAGTTGTGTTTCCTCAGGTAAATATTGTGTCCATAAGTTTGTAATCCTCGGCTTCGAAAAAATCTCCTCTGTCATGGCCGGAATTTAGTAGTAGTCATTGAGCTTATGAGGCTGTGTTGTTGCTGAAGGACTCCCTAGACACAACAGACTATATATGTATATATATATATATATATATATATATATATATATATATATATATATATATATATATATATATATACATGTAATTACTTCGGGACTAATGTGTTTGTCTATTAGTGAGTCAATATGTTGAGCAAAGCACTAGCAGAGTTTGGGCCACCTGGTGTCAACCGCTAATAAAGCAGGTAAATACCAATATGACTGCCAAAACTCAATATTTTTAGTGGGACACTATGTATCTGACGTGATCCAGACTACAGAAATTGATGCAACGCAATAGGATGCACAGCATTCCACATAAATGCCAGTCGCAGGATGAGTAGAAACGATTGTGGTACGGAATAAAGACTAATATGAAATCCAACTTGTTTCCTTAATTGATTACATATATATATATATATGGGTGTGTGTGTTTTATATGTGTGTGTTTGTGTGTGTATATGTGTGTGTGTGTGTGTGTGTGCTTCTGTTCCTGAGTATTGTTTTACACATATATACATATGTATGTTCTTATGTATATATATATGTTCTTATGTATATATGTATACATTTATCAAAATATATAATATTATTGATCCATTAGAATCGATCTTATTGGTTTATGAGGGGATATTCAATAATCGGACAGAATATTCGATTATCTCATAATTGTGCCCGTGACATGTGGCAGGAAAGGCTACATGTGTGTTTAAAGAGGCAAGTCTTTTTTACAAGTGTGCTAAAATGTATAACGAATTACCAAAACTGTTGTGCTTCCTTAACGGTTCAACACTCCGCCCCTATACTCTATGTGGTTTGAAAAGAGCGATCACATCTCAATATATGTTAGACCGCATTACGCATGTTTGCACAAGTTGATTGTCAACATTACGTAAATAATTAAGCGGTTGGGCAATCGGTCGAGTGATTGTGCAATCTTGTTAATTATACCGAAATAGCGTGCCAATCAGATTACATCATAGCGCAGTCAGTTTGTGTTAGTGACGACCAGCTTATAGCGATGCGTTCATAAAGTTTCAAATTACGTTTTGAATTTTGTGTCTTTCTGATATATATATATATAATTCAATTTTGGGGAATTAATCGATATGTGGGTATTCTATTGCAGATAATACAAAAATAACCTAATGAGTATGTCTAACAGTAAACTCATGGTATCAGTTTGCACATCACGAAATAATACTTAAAGTATATAACCAAAATTACCAGCAGGGTATATAATATACTTCATTAATTATATCCTACTTTAGTTAATACTTATATTTATTAAATATGAAGGAACTACACGTGTTTCAGTATTGGAAGATTACAATATATATACATATACACAATTGTACACCTATATATATATATATATATATATATATATATATATATATATATATATATATATATATATATATATATATATATATATATATATATATATATATATAAATACATATATGCAATCGTCAGACTTACAATTATTCCAACACATGTTCAGGTTCAATTTCAAACTATTATATATCTAATTTTACATCCCATCAAAAATAAGGAATACAATTAAGCATAAACGATTAAAAGTTAAAAATAAAAATTATATTTTGTTATATTAAGAATTAAAATTTATAAATTATACATTATAAATATGAATTTGTATATATATCAATCATGTAAAATCAAGTATATGTCAAATATAATATTCATTTGAATATGTCAAATATAATATGTATTTGAATTTTTCTTGCTATATATCACATTTAAAGACAGACATTAATCTTATATCTCACATTTCTGTATTTGACATATACTTGATTTTACATGATTGATATATATATACTAATTCATATTTATAATGTAACATTTATAAATTTTAATTCTTAATATTACAAAATATAATTTTCATTCTTAATTTTTAATTCTTAATTTTTAATCTTTAATGCTTAATTGTATTGCTTATTTTTAAAGGGATGTAAAATTAGATATATAATATTTTGAAATAGAACCTGAAGATGTTTTGGAATAATTATAAATCTGACGATTGCATATATGTTTTTATATACATATAATAAAGTGTGCTCGATTGAAAAATATATATTGCAAGCAGAAGCGCGCCTCTATGATATCTAGCAGACGAGGTGTCCAGTACTGAGGAGTGGCAGAAATAGCCCGAAACCAGGCCTGGTCTACTGGACCCGTCGCTAGAATGTAGTAAAGGTTCGCTCCCCTGCTCGCAATTTACCGGATGCAGCTGTGCATCATTAATCGGAGCAGAGTCCACTCGAACGGACAGCCGTGTTAAAGTGGGTACGAATAATACGTCATTAAAACGACTGCAATGATCTCTTAGAGAGATTTTAGAACTAACATTTTTGCTTATATATATATATATATATATATATATATATATATATATATATATATATATATATATATATATATATATATATATGGGAAGAGAGAGAGAGAGAGAGACACACACACACACACACACAAACACACACACACACTCTCACACACACACACAGACAGACACACACACACACACACTAAAACACACACGCACAAACACGCACGCACTCACTCACTCACTCACACACACACACATTTACTCACAAGGTTCTGATCGGCCCGAGGCTATAGTAGAAGACACTTACCCAAGGTTCAACGCAGTGGTACTGAACCCAGAAGCATGTGGTTGGGAAGCAAGCTTCTTACTCCACAGGTTATATATATATGTATGTATGCATGTGTGTATATATGTATGTATGAATGTATGTATGCATGTTCTCTTTCTCTTTTTAATTTTTGAGTACATTTTGGCCAGGCTTGGTTGCAAGCTTGTGAAGTGAAGTATCTTGTTTTAATAATCAACCCCTAAAGTTTAAGAAGCTCTTGCAGATTTTTATACATGTGGTCAATAAAAACATCATTATTAATGTATTTCATTTATTTTTCTTCGTTAGGTTTGGAAGAAGAAACTTTTCATATTTCAAAGAACTCGGTCTCTCTGGTCCCGAACCTATTTCTCATCTAGGAAACATGATGGAAATGAATAAATTGGTAAATTCAATTTCATTTTTTCTTGTTTTAGTTTTTCTTGCCACAGTGGAATAACTCTGTGCTTTCGGCATGAAGTCTCTTCTTGAACTCCCTCAAAACTTCCATAACTTCCTCTTTGTTGGTCATCTGGCCAAAAAGACCCCAGTGAGTGTGGATGATGCCCTTGCTGTTGAAAAAAGAAATCACCAAGTGCTTTCTGGTGGACTTGCTTTACACAGCCTTGCAGGGTCTGAGTGTGCCAAGATGCTTCCACTGGGCACTCTATCTCTTGGCCACTGGATCATAACAGTAGACCAGCTTCAGTCACAGGTCATCCTTCTCTATGTCACTAAGCAAATTTTGTGCATGTTCAGATCTTCATGAATAATTCCGTGTACAGTTACCACACCAATTCCAAACTCTATGTTTATTGTCTTTACAGACATCTGATGGTCTCCACTCAGAAAATTGTGAACTTTCTCAAACAGCTCTGATGTTCTGACATCCCTCTCCCTCCCATATTCCTCATTGTCTCTCAGGGAAAAACAGACTTGGCTCATACAACTTAATCCATAAAGAGTTTGGAGCATTTCATAAGTGTAGCGTTGCTCCCAAGTTTAACACAGACCTTTATTGCATAGCAAGCTCCCAGATGTCCTGACTGCATTCAGGTCAGTTGTGACAAGCAGTGTTTAGTAGGTTGTATTCAAAGTGCGGTACAGCCGTCTCCTTTAACATGGAATATAAAATAGTTGGCAGGTTAGCTTATTAGGTATATAGTAATGATATATTAAAATCAAAGTAATCCAGGCCAGATATAACTGCCTCCCTTGAAAAATATCTCAAACCTTCTGGAAACGTAATCTTGTAAAGCATTCGAGATGTGAATGTAATTGTGATCGAATACAAGAGAATACAAGAAAACTCTATTTCTTAACCTCCCAGGGTCAATAAAATATAATACCAATCCAGTATTTAATACTCATTTAGAATGTCATAAATATAAATGGGATTATAAAAGAAAAAGTGAAGCAAAATTTTCTTTAACAAGAGAAAGACACATTGTACAGTGGAGTCCAAGATACACCGCGGCTGAAAAATAGTTGTCTATATCTGATAGCATATAAGACAAACCATTTTTCTTTGCCAAACAAATGTCAAAAACATCAACGTGGGTCCTATGTGCAAAACTGGGCCTCCCATAAGATTTAATGTGTTAAAATCTTTTTTCTGCAGAAGTTGTGGTGCATCTTATATACTCAGGCCTCTTTCATACTTTCTGTGTTGTAAGAAGCTTCCTTCCCAACCACATAGTTCTGGGTTATAATGCCCTTTATATAAATATATATATATATATATATATATATATATATATATATATATATATATATATATATATACATTTACATATACATATATATATATATATATATACATACACACACACACACATATACACACACACACACACACACACACACACACACACACACACACACACATATATATATATATATATATATATATATATATATATATATATATCTTTGTTTGTGTGTGTGTGTAGGTGCATGTGTGTGTATGCGCGCGTGTGTGAGTTACATCTCACTGTCTAGGTGAACAGGACAATATTCCTCCTGATCAGAAGCCTACTCCATCACAGGGTGACCCACTGACAGCTGAGTGGACTGGAACAACATGAAAGGCAACATGTCTAACCACTAAGCACTATACATTCACATCTTAATACATAATACTTAAAACATTCCTATGTGCTTTATTATAATATTTCAGATAGAATCAGTGATGTTATTAGGTCGTCAAGTATGAAATTTATGGTAAGGTATATGGTAAACTTTGACAGCTGCTCATTTTGCCCCACTATTACATTTTGACAACCTTTATTTTTTGTTAGAACGCTGACACATCTATTTCTTTATTCCAACTCATTTTGCACTTCATAAAGTATTTATAAATCGTTTTTTGCTATTTTTGTTTAAGGTGGATAAGTCGGAAATTCGTACATTTTTCAAATATGAGTTCCTTCTTAGAAATACAGCATCATAGACAGCTCGGAATATTAATGGATTATTTCATTCTAATGTTATTACACAGCAGACAGTATCAAATTAGGTTGCAAAATTTCCTTCTGGTAACTTTGACCTCACAAATGAGCAACGCGGTCGACCCGAAACAAAGGTGGATAATGACTAACTGAAAGCCACCGTCGAGTCAGATCCATCTCAAAATACCAGTGCATTACTGTTGTTGTTTGGTGTTAGCAAGCAAACAATATTGACTCACCTAGTTCAAATGGGTAAAGTGAAAACGATGGATAAGTGGGTTCCACATAAACTCAATGAAAATCAGAAACAGCAACTTTTGGAAGCCTGCATTATGCTACTTTCTCGTCACAAAAATGAATCCTTTTTGAATCGAATTGTAACATGTGATGAGAAATGGATCCAATACAACAACCGTAAATGGTTGGACAAAGACGAGTCACCAAAACAGTCCAAAAAGCAAAATTTATCAAAAGAAGCTGATGGTGTGTGTTTGATGGTCTGTCGCAGGTGTGATCCATTATGAATTCATTAAACCTGGCCCATAAATTACGGCCGAAGTATACTGCAGCCAACTGGACCAAATGATGCAGAAACTTACAAAAAACAGCCTAGATTAATCAACAGATCTACTCCTATTTTATTACAAGACAACGCCAGGCCACACATCGCAAAAATGACATTGGCGAAACTACAAGATTTGAAACTGGAAGTTCTCCATCATCCACCATTCTCACCTGATCTTGCCCTCACTGATTACCACTTCTTCCAGAATTTGGATAACTTTTTCATAGAAAAAAATTTAATTCCGACGATGCTGTAAAACAGGCCTTCCAAAATTTTATTGACGCTAGATTGCCAGGCTTTTACAGTTACGGGCTGGACAAGCTACCGCTGAAATGGCAAAAGTGTATTGACGATATGGGCACATACTTTGATGAATAAAACTATTCCTTGTATTTATAAAACATTAGCAAACTTTTTTTCATTTCTACAAATTTCATACCTGACGATCTAATATTAAAGTCGTTCGTTTATATTTTTATATTTTCAGGGTTTTACTAAAGTATTCAAACACTGGAGGGAAATCTATGGTGACGTATATGGGTAAGAATGATTTCTTTGTTACTTAGATAATTGAGAAGGGTTTAGCAGAACAAATTCACTTTGGCGGTGAGGACGGAGATGAGTTGTGAGATTCAGGGCAGAGCCCTATGAAAATAGGCAGGTGCAGCGTACACACACTCACACAGGTGCACGTACACACGCTCACACGCACACGCACGCACACACACACACATACACACACACATATATAAATTGGCAGCGGAACATATATCTGAAAAAGAATCACACTCTAAATGTCAGAGCAGTAATGTATTTACATGAAGTTAAATATACAACCGGTCACAGTGTGACTAATGGTTTCGTATCCACAAAGCGCTTAGCCTTATAGACGACTCTTCTGACTCTAATGGCCGCGGGCATATACTCTGTCTTCAAACAGGATTTAGAAAACTGTTACATTCAGTTAATTTTTAAACAAGAGAATATGATACAATGCCTAAGCCTTAAACAGAATGCGTTATGACCCTTAGACCAGTGTGGTCAGCAAATCTTAAGGACCTAAAGGCGAATAGGGGATCTCCACCCTTGGTTGGTTCCGGCCCACAAATATTTTAAACATTTCTAATCAACGAACTGGGAATCCCACATCTGGGGCAGGTAGAATTTGAAATGGGGGCCCGGTTTATAGATCTTGTGTCATGAGTTTATGAGAGACCCCTGATCCAATGAGTCTTTAAGGATCCTTGCCCTCTCTGCTATACAAAGCTTGTATCATCTGCTCTTCGGCTGCTTTATGATCCAAAACTTAATCCTCGCTTCACCGTGCTGCGCAAAAATCAACCTTGTACTAAGCTTGTATGTTGTTTCATCAACCCACGAAGGTTAAAAGTCTAAGTTGATCTTGTCAGGATTTGAACTCAGAAAATAAGGGACAAAACGTATACTGCAACACATTTTTTCTGATGCTCTGACAATCCTGCCAGTGTATTTCCTTGATCTAGAGTTAAAGTAACTGTGTTTTATTAAGGTACAAAGCAGGCTATTTTGAGAAGGTGGGTTTCATCGATTGAAATGCCTCCAGTACTTGACTGGGACTTTGTGTTATCAACACCAGCGAGATGAAAAGCAAAGTTGGCTTCAGTAGGATTTGAACTCAGAGCTGCAACACACAGCATTTATTCCAATGTCCTAACAAGTGTGCTAGTTTGCTACCTTGACCAGGGCTGAAAATAATTAATGTCTAAAGTTTAGTATGGATTTCATGAATTTTCATGGTATGGGAGCTGTCAAGACAATCACGTGCAGTTCGTGACTTGTACTTTATTTTATCGACCCCTACAGGGTTAAAAAAAACAGATTTTACTTTGGCTGGATTTGAAATCAGAACACTAAATACTGCAAGTAATTTATTCTGATACTCTTCAATGTTTATAATCATCCGCTTGACCTAGGGTTAAAATAATAAAAACAAGTACAAGTCATCAGAGGGTGGATATCAGTCAGTCAGATGTCATCCTTGTGTCCAAGGGTCAGCTTACCTCCAATTATCTCTGTGTTGTGCTCAACCAGGCTCTTGTTTACAGTTCATTCTTTGATGTCTTTGATGGCTTCTTGCTTCCTTCCTCTCTTCACCACTTGTCAGGATGGTCTCTTGGAATGACTCACGAGGCATGTTTGGTCCCAAATATGACAAGTCTATGAACTTGATTCTCAACAAGAAGTGTCTATATTTTCAGCTTTTCTATGACTGCAGCATTTGTTACCCTGTCTTTATAGCTCATCCTGCCCAATCTGCTACAGATCCACATCTCAAACGCTTCTGTATTTTAATTCATAGCTTTGTACATTGTCCAAGTTTCTGTAGATTTTAAACCATTTTTTACCAAAAATGTAAGACAGTTACATATTTGAAAATCGTTGATGTCTGTTAGCTTAGAATTAACCAGAGATCAGCGAACAACAATAACAATAAAGATGTATATTAATCACATTCTCATTTCTGAAACAATATTTCTGTTTTTGGCAGTATGTACTTTGGAGTAGTTCCAAATTGTGTTGTAACTGATCCAGAATTTGTCCAAGAAGTTTTAGTCAAAAGATTTTCAAACTTTGTCAATCGAACAGTAAGTAATATAATCTTTTATCTTCTTTCTTTTTCTTTCCCTTGCGTAGAAACAAATTTTGTGTCTTGGGAGGGTCATTACACCAGTGATAATAACACACTCACTGGTTCGATTCTACTTCTCCATTATTAGTCAATTGCTTAAATATGTAATCAATTAAGTAACCAATTGTGTATTTAATCGAGGTGTTAAACAAATGACCAATTAGTCAATTGATCAGATATCCTATCAACTGACTAATAATAAAGAAGTGTAATTGAACCCGTGAAGGTGTTGTTATTGGCGTGATGACTCTCTCTAAACATATCAATTTAATATATTTTATATATCATAGTGTATTCACAACTGTGTATAAAATTTCATGTAATTTTACAAGAAAATTTCAGATACAAGCTATTTTATAATTATACATATTAATCAACATACGGTATTTGACGGTATAAAAGACACATAGAATTCTTTGATCTACATCAATTTCAACAGAACTGGTGGCGGTGGTAGCAATGACAATGATGATATTAATGACGATGTTGATGATGATGACTATGACGATTATTATTTTTATTGTTGTTGTTTTATTGAGTAAGAGAGTGGCATATACAATCAAAGTGACCCTTGGGTACAAATATATGAAGCCCAATATGGGTCTCCAGTAGCCATTTAACCCTCATTAATTATATAATAATTCATTCATTCGCTTATGGTTTATGTCCCCACTTTGTGTTGTGTGTCCCTGTGCTGTCCCCTCTGTGTTTGGCCCTCAGTGGCCAATAAAGAAATTGAGCGTTATTATTATTATTATTATTATTATTCAGTAGTTTTATTTTTATAACGTACTTTCACTTCACTACCGAGCGCAGCTCTGTGCGCCTTGGGTATGTGCTGTGGTTTGCTGTGGTGCTCTTATGTTTACTGTATTGAAAGTGTTTTGCGTAGAATGTGTGCAGTACCCAGTAGTGCAATTTTCTGTATGTTATATATATTTGTAAGTCCTGGTGTTTTTGTTATGTATTTGTCTGAATATTTTTTTATTATACCTAAGGCACCTACTATGATAGGAATTGTTTCTGTTTTTAGATTCCACATTCGAGTTATCTCTATTTCCATGTCTTTGTATTTTGAAAGTTTTTCCATTTCTTTTAGAGAAACGTTGTCATCTGCTGGTATTGAAACATCAATTAGAAGGCATTTTTTTCCTTCATGATCTTTGACAACTATATCTGGTCTATTTGCCTTAATTTCTCTATCTGTGTGTATTGGCATATCCCAGAGTATGGTTGCTTTCTCGTTTTCTGTGACCTTTTCTGGCGTGTGTTTATACCATCTTTTTTCTGTTGCTATTCCATAATGTTGGCATAGCTTCCAGTGTATATAGGTCCCAGCTCTGTCGTGTCTGTGAATATATTCCTTCTTAGCCAGGACTGGGCAGCCAGAGATAATATGATTTATTGTTTCTTGTCGATCTCCACATATTCTACAGTTACTTGTTATATTTCTTTTCATTATGTGTTTTTGGTAATTTCTGGTGGGGAGGCTTTGGTCTTGTGCAGCAATTAAAAATCCTTCAGTCTCTGCTTTGAGTCCTGAGCTTCTCAGCCATTGCTGGGATTTTTCTCTGTCTATTTCTTTCGCATTTAGTTTAGCCCAGTATTTACCATGTAGGGGCTTTTCTTGCCATCGTTTTATCATGGTCCGTTGCTGTTCTAGTTTTAGTTTGGATTTCATTTGTTTTATAGCTTTTGTTGTTTCTTCTTCTTCTTCTTCTTCTTCTTCGTATTTGTTAGGTAGATTGATTTCTTGTTTGTATTTGTCAGCTTCCTTAAATACTGAAAACAGTTTTTTGTTTTGCTCGTGTTTTGTGGCTATTTGTATTAGTTTCCCTTGCTTCTGGAGTAGGTATTTTTGCAGTCCTATGGTGGTTATTTTATAATAGTTTTCTAGCTGTATAAGACCCCTGCCACCTTCTGTGCGTTGTATATATAGCCTTTCTATGTCAGATTTTGGGTGGTGCATCCTATATCCTGTCATTATTTTTCTTGTTTTCCTGTCTATTTTACATAGTTCGTTTAGTGTCCAGTTAAGGATGT
>NC_142953.1:27461590-27486590 GCF_046866305.1 Octopus bimaculoides
TTTGTAATCTCGAAAAATATCATAACCGTTGGTCCAACCGCCTGGTCATGAAGAGGGAAGAAAGAGATAGACAGAGGGACAAACAAACGCCAATTATAGTAAGGTATGCATGTCATATGTATACATATGTATGTACACTATAGCAATATATGATATATTGATATTCAATCAATGTAAAAAATGCTATCTTAAAGACAGCGTGTCGCCCTAGAATGTGTGTAAGCAGATTTTCACACACACTCACAAACACGCACATGTATGCAGATATAGAGGTATGCGTATGCATTTCTGTGTGGAGTTGGGTGCATGGAAGGATGGATAAATAGATTGAGACAGAGATATAAGTTAGTAGGTGGATAGAGAGACAGAGAGGCAGCGAGATAGCTATATATATAGGTAGATAAATAGATAGAGAGAGAGAGAGAGAGAGAGAGAGAGAGAGGGAGAAAGAGACATAATTTACATGAGAATCTTCCATGTTTCTGTAACCACTTAATCTTTAGTAGTGGGAAGATTATATCCAAATACATAAGTAACTTAGAATAAAGAAACCGCATGACATTGGGTCAGAGGTCAGAGTTTATTGATTGATTGATTCCAAAATTATAACCAGAATATCTTGAATAGCCTGTTTCTTGAACTACCATTCCATGTCTGTTGCAGATGAACACAATGATTCAGACATGTGCTGATAATTTGGTGGAAAATATTGATACGTTGGCAGAGAATGGAGAAGTGACCGAAGTTAAAAAGTATGTAAAACTATTAAAGGATTCTTTGTTAATCATTTATCTTTTATCTTTAACTTGTTCTAGTCATTGGAGTGCGGCCATGGTGGGGCATCTCCTTGCAGGGCTTTAGTTGAACAAACGGGCCTCGGTTCTTACATTATTTTAAAGTCTGGTACTTATTCTACTGGGGACATTTCCTGAACCGCTAAGTTATGGTGACAGTAGGAAACCAACATCAGTTGTCAAGCAGTGTGTGGTGAGACAAATACAGTCACGCACACACACACACACACACACACACACACACACACACACACACACACACACACACACACACACACACACACACACACACACACTCACTCACTCACTAACACGAAATACGAAACAACATGGAAAGCGAAAACAAACAAGAGAACAAAAGGAAAACAGGACAAGTAAACACAGAGAACGACCCTTCATTAGTTGTCTCTGTCTCTCTTTCTCCCCTTTCTCTTTTATCTCTCTCATTGCTCACACGTAACCATCGTCCATCTTTCTTTTCCTTGCGTGACCATTTTTCTCTTCCTGCACAGACGTTCAAAGGACTGGACGTTTTCTTTCTCTCTCTTCTATCTTTTCTCTTTTCAAAGAAAATATTTCTCCCAGCATTCACTATTTTCCTCTCGTTCTGGTCTAATGACCTTCCATGTCTGTTTTCGTTCGGTTTTCTTGTATGTTTCCACTATGCTGCTTTTTTCCCCAACTTTGACCCTCCATAAATCCTAAATTGTATTTTAGAATTTATGGGAGCAAGTGTCTTTGGAGACACATATTGTCGTCGAATGCTCGAAATGAGGAGTAGATAGATAGCTGACAACTGATGAAGGGTCATTCTCGGCTTTTACTTGTCCTGTTTTCCATGTTTTTCTTTCGTTGTTTGCATATTTAACTCGTCTGTTTTCGTATTTCATGTTGTTTACACAGTTGGTGACGTCCTTTACCCATAGATACATATATATATTATTTATGTTATTATTTAATTGAACGCCACGCATCCACTTCGAAGTAGGTTTATCTATCTATCTATCTATCTATCTATCTATCTATCTATCTATCTATATATATATGTATATATATATATATATATATATATATATATATATATATATATATATATATATATATATATATATAAATCTGAGGGTAGCAAAAATTTTTAGAAATTCCATTTACTATCAGTGGTCTAGCGAGAAGAAAAAAATTGTCAATAGACTATATATTATTCATTTAAAATACAATGTATATTTAAACACATCAGAGATGCCTATAATAGGACATCTAACCCACTAGAAAGAGCAGCCAAAGTTCTACACCACAATTAGGGATAATTTCGAAAGGGAATGAAAAATAAAAACATTTACTATCTATATTCCGAATCAGGTTTCAAGTTATCTTTGCTAAAATAACTTTAAACATGTTTCGGAATATAGATGGTAAACGTTTTTATTTTTCATTCCCTTTCGAAATTATCCCTAATTGTGGTGTAGAACTTTGGCTACTCGTTCTAGCGGGTTAGATGTCCCATCATAGGCATCTCTGATGTGTTTAAATGTACACTGTATTTTATATATATATATATATATATATATATATATATATATATATATATATATATATATATATATATATATATATATATATATATATATATATATATATATATATATATATATATATATATATATATTTATATATACACCTAAAATCTCTTCAAAGCAATGTCCTAGTTTGGCAGTAATCTAATGACTGAAACATGTAAAAGATGAAAAAGAAATTTTAAATTAAGTGATTTTTAAATCATTACTGAAGTAGTTTTACAGAAAGAAAAATTAACGTGTATTTACGTTCTTTTTTATTTATTTATTCTAGGTTGTTCTCAGCTTACACCATAGATGTCATAGCAGCAACTGGATTCGGAATAAGGGTAAACTCACAGAAAGACCCTGATGATCCACTGGTTACAAAGGCCAAAGACATATTCAAATTTACTTTCTATCAACCTCTTATCCTTTTAGTATGTTAGTACTTACTTCATATATTTTAAAGAATATTCCATCAGAGTTGTATTATTTAAAACATGGGTCCCCAAACAACAGGCCACGAATCATTTAGTACCAGGCCGTACACAAATAATGAATTTAAAAATTTCACTCCTATTTTATCGACTATATATATATATATATATATATATATATATATATATATATATATGGGAGAATGTACGAAAAAAACAACAACAACAGACGAGGGCAGGTGGTGTAAACAACAAAAGGATGTATTAGTTTGACGCTCGGGAATACAGAAAGTCTTTAACGTTTCGAGCTACGCTCCTCAACAGAAAGAATACGGAGAAAACAAGGAGAAAAACACGGAGAAAAAAAAATTGAATGATTTGATCAGCGATCAATCATGGCGAGTCTTTCTTTTTTTTACGACGAGGAGCTGTGTGCATATATATATATATATATATATATATATATATATATATATATATATATATATATATATATATATATATATATATATATATATATATATATATATATATATATATATAAGTTAAAGAACGAGGGTAGAAATTAATATTAATTAATTAATATCAATTTAAATCAGTGGCCTAGCATACTTAAAAAATCCGAAGATTAAGAAATTATATTGTGAATGTTAATACCGAAAACTAGGTATGTAACTTATTGCCAAATTTTGTATCTTTTCAAATGATCGTTTTACATTCTGCCGTTCGCTGAAATTTCTTGAGAACATATTCTTCGTGGTAAGACAATTTGGCGTCTTCTTCTAGCATATTAGGAATACACCATGGTGGTTATTTCTGTTATATATATATATATATATATATATATATATATATATATATATATATATATATCATAAGGTACAGTGTATATTTAAATACAAAGGAGGAATCCACTCAAGGGATTCCTTACGCTAGAAAGAACAGCTAGGTTCTAGAACCACAAAATTATGGATAAAATGCCGAAAGGGACGAAATGACACAAGGCCATAGAGGGACAGGACTTTTGAGGAATAGGGCCATAAGGAAACGGACACAGTGACACACGGCCGTAGTGACACAAGGGTCATTCTGATAGAACACCAGCTTCAATGGTTTACTCTGCAGAACACATTGATTCATATTGGCTGGTTTTTATTTAATCCACTTCAGAAAGGGATGAAAGTTAAAAGCAATCAAAAATAGAGACAACAAGCAAAGGTCGAAATACAGGGTTTGTTTTCTTTCTTTGAAATGTACCTATATGTTTTTGATATAGACAAACTTGAACATACATACATACATACATACATACATACATACATACATACATACATGTTATTGTTGTTTCCTTGTCGTCATCGTCGTTGTTTAACACTAAGTCAGCAGGGACTGAATAGATCCGTGATCAAACATGTACCAGCCATGACCACTCTGACTGTGTGTTAGTGTGCATGCATTGAGGCTTGATGGCATTATCCAATAAACCTGATCGCCATGCATTTTAAGAAAGCATGCTGTAATTTGAGATATTAGGGCAACATTACTAGCAGTTTGAGTGAAACCACATACAGTCCTTGGGTGAAGAAATAGAAAAATTTGATTTCATTTTCCTTTCTCTTCCTATTTGATTTTTGTAAAAAAAAACTCACGATTATATCAAATGTTCTCTTCCAGTTGC
The DNA here is from genome assembly GCF_046866305.1 of Octopus bimaculoides. NCBI lineage: Eukaryota > Metazoa > Mollusca > Cephalopoda > Octopoda > Octopodidae > Octopus > Octopus bimaculoides. Next base: position 27,466,056 of record NC_142953.1, read on the forward strand.
TTTGCCCTCTTCTGGAAAATTCATAGCAAAGTCCGGATTGGTAAAATTCCTTATTGGGAAGCAATTCTTCTTCAGGAAGTTTTGCAAGAAACTAATAGAAGAACGAAAGAAAATTCCAATGGATAGTAGCGTAAGTTTTTCTTTTATTCCTTTACTTGTTTCAGTCATTGGACTGCGGCCATGCTGGGGCACCAACTGGAAGAATTTTAGTCGAATAAATCGATCCCAATATTTTTCTTCTTTTCAAGCCTTGTACTTATTTTATTGGTTTCTTTAACTGAACCACTAAGTTACTGTGGCATAAACACACCCACACTGGTTGTCGAGTATACACTCACACACATGCACACGCACAGATGCACACACACATATACACACACACATGCACACACACACACATATGCCGTGGGCTTCTTTCAGTTTCCATTTACCAAATCCACTCGAAAATCTTTGGTCGGAATGAGGCAGTGGGTAAAAGACACCTACCAAAGCTGCAATACAGTAGGACTGAACCCAGAACCATGAGGTTAAGGAGCAAGCTTCTTACCACACAGCCACTGCTGCACTTAAGTTCTGTGTGTTATTTAGAAATAGCAGCTAAATGTTTTCTAAGTCACACTTTTTCAAAAATTAAATAAAATGGAAGCTTGATGAATAATGTTTGGTTTCTATGGCGCTTTAGTTACTGAAACCACCTCAGCCCTGAACGGGATTCCAGTCTGCTAGAAAATACGGTCAGCCGAATCTCCCTCAAATCACATCCTATTGTCATGATAAAAAAGGAATGAGAGAACAAAAGAATATAGGGATGAATACATAATTCTGTTATTCCTTCACTAGAGTAATTCCTTGTACTTTGGCTATCCTGGGGCCGATCATACAAGTCCTAGTATTTAGATTAGTTAGGTAGTTAATCGATCTTTCTGAAAGTGCCGTTGCCTCTTGCTTTAAAGGGACATAAATCAACACAACATTTTACAGCCTAGGCACAAGGAAATTATATGACCATAACTGGAATGCGTTAAAAAAATGGAAGTACTGCCTCGGGGACTAGCGCGCATATGGCTGGTTACCTGGTTACCATGACATATAAATGACCAAGATCATAACACTGTTCCTTAAAGGGCCACCGGTCTGTTGCAGGGTTACTCATTTACAGCTGAATGAACTGGAACAAAATGGAATGAAATGCTTTACTCAAGAACACAACGCACTTCCTGGTCCAGGAATCGAAATCACGATCTTGTGATCATGTGTGCAACACACTGACCACTAGGGTATCTGCCTTCATTCATGTAGTCAATCAGGTTGGTAATGGCAAATATAATGGCCAATTTTAAGGTCTCTATTAAAAATGAAAAAGCCCATGATTAAGACAATTATTTATTCGTTACCATAATTTCCATTAACATAATTTCCTTCCATCTGTCAACAAGCTTATAAATGCCACACTTGTAAAATTGTTTAGGTTTTCATGCGAAATATGAATCCAATTTATTTTCAACCACTTCACTTGGTGTCATCTTAAGACCATTCAAATGGTTCTGTAGTCCCCGAAACAAGTGATAATAAGAAGGAGCAAGGTCTGAAGAATATGGAGGATGAAGCAATATTTCCCAACCAAGCTCTTCCAAGAGATCTTTGGTCAGTTTTGCTGTGTGTGGACGAGCATTATCATGATGGAAGATGACACTGTTTCTGTTGACTAAGAAGGGTTGTTTTCTGTTCAAAGCAACTTTCAAACGATGACATTGATCACAGCAGAGATTAGCAGTAATTGTTTGATTGTTGTCTAACAGTTCGTAATGGACACTTCATTCAATATGCTACTATCCAATCAACATGGTTTTCCTTGGATGAAGTCCTTCTCTTGGTTGTTGAACAGGTCTTCCTACTCGACTGATCTACGATCGGAGGCGTTTAACGTTACGGTAAAAGATCCACTTCTCATTATATGTAACAAACCTTCTCAAAAATGGTATCTTAAGGTGTCGTGAAAGCAATTAATGACAACAAACAATGTGCTGTAACAGATTATCTGGAGACAATTCGTGCGGGTCTCATTTTCCAACCACTGAAACCTTTCCGATCCTTTTCTGTTGGTAAAGAACAGTTGTATGGGCTACATTAAACAGTCCTGCAAGTTCTCTACAAGTAGAGATTGGATTTTCTGTGAGAACAACTTCCAACTCTTCGGAATCAAGTTGTTTTGAATGACTTTCTTTTTGGCTCATCTTTCAAACTCAAATCCCCACTTCTGAAGTGAGAAAACTGTCTCCTGCAGCTCCTTTCACTCTCTCTATATCATTCATCCTCATAAACTCTCTGAAGAAACTTAACTGCAGTGCTTGCATTGACACGTTTATGAAACTCATAGAGTAAGACATGTCTAATGTGATCTTTAGAGGAGACGAATATGGGTGTGAATATAGCAGAAAATGATGGCCAATACAATCAAAATCTGAAAGGAAAATGTATAAATTACTCATTGTAACATTCTTAAAGCATTGCAAGAGGCACGATCTTAAAAAAATACTATCAAAAACTGTTTTCTAAAATATCGGTCATTACCTTTGCACCAAGCTGATATGACAAATATGATATCTCACCGCTATCTGAAACCCGAACTCTAGCCCTCCACATACTAAGGATTAACAGTATGCCCACTGAAGGTCACTATATACGCTACAGTGAAGGTGCATCACCTAGTGGCTAGAGGATTGCACTTAGACTCACAAGATCGTGGTTTCGATTCCAGGTTAAAGTAGTGTATTGTTCCAGTCCAGTGAGCTGGCGAAAATGAGCAACTCTGTGGCAGATGGCTTCATATTCATGGAGAATGTTGCAAACTTGCTCAGTTATTCATGTCCGAGTGTAAATGGACGTGATAAGAACTTTCACTCTTGGAATAGTCCAGGGAGAAAATTCTTCACCTAAATTAGTATAAATGCATATTTTATTCTGGGCTGTGAGTAACATTACTGGATTATAGGGCTCATGTATTTCTGTGTCCTTCCGTTTCATCAACTCGGTCATTCAGAGCCTGGTAAAGTATAGAATTTTACCTACGAAAACAACAACCAATTTCCATCTACAAAATTTGTTCACAAGGCATCGGAACCGAACCTAGAGCAGTGTAGTAACGAAACCACAGGTTTGATGAGTTTGATTTGACTACAAGTATTTAAGTCTATTTATCTGTATTAATTTATTATTTTCAAATTATTGATTAAGATTATTATTGATTTTTTAAAATTATTTTGTAGATGCACAAAAACCTTTTAAATCTTATGATAAAGGCTCAGCTGAAGGGTCATGAGACGTTGCCCCCAGAGGTAGAAAAGGAACTTCACTTAGAAAATGTAACTGACTGGCGAACTAAAAGAGGTTTGTATGTAACTCACATGCAGTTTCTCATTTTCTCTATGCAAGCCATTGATATGTAACTAAAAGAATAAATTCCAGAATGAAATATGTACAAGGTTCATTATGATTGTCTACCAACCCAGCATGGCTGCAGGTCATGACAGTCACCAGTAAAAGAATAGAAGGATAAAAATTGGAATGATGTAGTGAAGAGCGATTTAAACTCGTTATATTCATTTACTCAGCATATTCCTCTCTCCGATTCACTCACTTATTGCAATTACGACTTTTGCGATATCCTTAATTCCAGGAACTTTTCAGACCCACCTCGTATACTTTCTGGTGAATTTAGCATCTGAGATGCTTTACTCTATGCAGAAACTCCAGGAGCTACTCAGAGTTATTACAATATTTTCTGAATGCGTCACTATATCAGAAACCTCTCTGCATCATCAGCTGGTATCTCAGGGCCACAAGCATTTCACCCCTTAACCTCTACACTTCACCTGAGCGGGACAGCGTGGACTGAATTGGTGTTCATTTGCCGAAGGGTTCTGCCATGGCTACCACATCGGTGGCTTCTTTCAGTCATTTGTGTCCAAGACCCATCTTCAACAGGAAAGAACAAATAGGAAATAATAGGAAATAAACAGTACATGTGTGCTTTATAAATATTCTTTCTATAGCTATAAGGTTAATATACAATATTAAGCATTCTCATAAACTTTTAAGAATGATGTTAATCTGCACACTTATACATTTTTAATTAATATCAGAATCTGGTCCCTAATTCAGAACAATATTATCAGAATAATTATTGGTATAAACCCTGGCACAAGGCTAGCAATTTTGGATGTGGTCTTTAGTCGATTACATCAAACACCAGTGCTCAGCTGGTACTTATTTTAAGTCTCCGAAAGGATGAAAGTCAAAATCAACTTCGGCGAAATTTCAACTAGTAAAATTTGAAATGCCACAAAGCATTTTACCTGATGTGCTGATGAGAATAACTAAAACATAACAAGGACCTCTCTCAGAACAAAAGATATTTAATCATAATATTTATATTGTTTTTCCATAGGAATTACCGACAATGAAATCTTGGCCCAATGCGTATTAATTTTCTTGGCTGGTTACGAAACTACCGCTTCTACTCTTACTTTCTTTACACATTTGATGGCATTAAACCCTGAACACCAAGAAAAATTGCACCAAGAGATTGAAGATGTTTTGGGAGAGGTAAGTATATTACAGCTATTTAGAAATTTCGTTGCTGATTTAATTCAAGATTTACGATTTTTGGCGAATGTGCTAAAAAAAAAAGGTTGGCACTTGCCCTCAAAGTTTGTCCGGGCAAGTGGGGACCTTCATCATGCCAAACAGATATACTCCATCGTTGAGACGGTGGCAAAACAAAATTGCTTGTGTGGAGCCCTAATAAAACTGGAACAATGAGATTATCAATACTGTTATAATTATTTCCTTATTTTCTTTTCTAGGATCTTGCTACTTATGACAGTGTTCAGAAATTACCTTACCTCAACATGTGCATGGATGAGACACTGAGATTGTATCCCATTGCAAATACGTACGTTTCCTTTGCATTTGTTTCGGTTATATACACACATTTATTCCTCTAACTTCCCTGCAATGCATACATTTTTGCATATGTATATTTACGTATATGTGTTTGTGTAGGAATGAGTGCTTGGATGTGCACGTGTATGTATATTTGTACACAAATTTATATATATATATCTTAGTATGTGTGAATGTGGGCCCACATGTGCGCGTATGTACACATATACGTACATACCTACCTACCTACCTACACACACACACACACACACACACACACACACACATATATATATATATATATAAATGTGCACGACTCAGTGATTAGAGCATCGGGATCAAAGTTATGAGTTAGTGAATTGAAATCCCGGACCAGATTGTCGTTTGTGTTCCTGAACATGATACTTTTTCTGACATTACGCCAGTTCACTCAGCTGTAGAAATGAGTTTCGAGGCCACTGGTTCCAAGCTGTATCGGCCCCTTTGCCCTTCCCATGGATAACACCAGTGAAGACACTAGCCAAAGATGCCACGCAGTGGGACTAAACAAGGAACCATGTGGTTGGGAAATAAGCTTCTTACCATACAGCCGTGTCTGTCTATCTATCTATCTATCTATCTATCTATCTATCTATCTATCTATCTATCTATCTACACACACACACACACACACACACACACACACACACACACACACACACACACACACACACATACATATATATATTTATGGTTCTAGTTTGTACAAATAAAATAACTGAAAAGATAGAGAAAGGTGAGAGAACAACAAACAAGGTGTTTGGATTTGACACTCAGGGAAAATGGAAAAGTCTCTGATGTCTCGAGCGTAAACTCTTCTACAGAAAGGAATGAAAAAAAGAAAACAGATGGATAGAGGAAAAAACAATGGAGTAAAAAGTGTTTGGGGCCTATATATATATATATATATATATATATATATATATATATATATATATATATATATATATATATATATAAGGTTGATCAAAAGTCCTTCGACAGTAAATCGAAATCCCATAGATACTATCCGTAATTCTGTATTGACTCGAATGGAAAACTGTGTCGTTCAAGAAGGACTTCAGTTTGAACAATTCTCATGATGTTTCGTATTTAGATATTATTAAATTCACTCAGTTGTTAAACATAAATAAATCTTGGAATTAAATGGTTTTGATTTACTCTCAAGTGACAGTTGTCCAACCCTATATATATATATATATATATATATATATATGTGTGTGTGTGTGTGTGTGTGTGTGTGTGTGTGTGTGTGTGTGTGTGTGTGTGTTTGTATGTGTCGTTGATGTTATTATCTCCGCCTTCGCGAAGGCGGAGGTATTGTTTCAATCCTGTTTGTTTGTTTGTGGACAAGATATCTCAAGAACCGCTGGAAGGTTTCGGATGAAACTTTCAGGGATTTTTGGCCTTGTGACTGGCAGGAACTGATTAGATTTTGGAATCGATCCGGTACCGGACAAGGATTCTGGGTTATTTGTTATATTTACTTTACATAAAGTATTACGATCTTATGTTGACTTCTTTCAAGTCTTTCTATGATTATCTCTATTGAAAACACGCTCATCGTTTCCACGTATGTTATGGCGGTATTGCTGTGTCTAAAGTTTTATTTCCAAAGTTTTATTTCTCGCGTCTCTATCTTAGTAGAAACTGATGGATAAAGAAATCAAACTACATAAACAAACGGCAACAAAACCGTTCAGAAATTACATAACACTAACATATTCAGTTACAGTAATAAATTTGATTCATCCTTTACAATTTTTAATTTTACTAATTTGGAATATATCACTTCTGTTTAAAACCTCTTACCTACCTGACAATTGCATCTCTAGCTCTGCCTTAAAAGAAGCTTTACTTCTTGGACTCATGTTTTTGTGCGCTACGATGTTGTTAAACCTCCGTTAACAGCACCGTATGGAGGTCCTTTCCGTTTTCTTTCACACACGGATAAATTTTTCACTATAGATCTTAATGGTCGTAAAGACACTATATCAGTGAATAGATTAGAAAAGGCCTTCATAGAGAAAACTGTACCTATTCCCACTGCAGAGGACACACACACAGTATTATACAGCAAACACGGCCCGCACACCCACCTTCAAATTCCAGGATTCTGGATTATTTATCCGGCGTTTTTACTTAACTTTTGAGAGCGGGCAGGTTCATTTTTTCGCATTCTCGTTTGTGAGAGTAGTCGAGTTTATTTCAGATATTCTCATTTTAAAAATCATCTCCGGCTAATCGTTGAGAGGACGATGGTGTTGCTTGCCGGAGGTTTGTGCTCTCTGAGTGCTCTTGATATAATCAACAACATTTTTATTAGATTATAATCTAGTAACTTAATTTGTTATTATAAAAGAAAATTTACAAATAACATAATAATTCTAAAATTTGCGTGAAATTAAAGGAAAGTAATAATAAATCTGTGAAAAGGCAAAACTTGTTTTTGAGATCAGAAAGGTGTATAGGTACCTAAACGAAGAGATCCAACCATGCCAGTCAGTCAAACAACTGAAATGTTCATCATTGAAATTGAAGGGGAATCCATTTACAGTGTGTGTTTGTGTATGTGTGTGTGTACATATGTATTGTGTGAGTATGTGTCTGTGTGAGCGTACGTAAGTGCGTGCATGCATATGGTAGTGACTGACAAATGTAAAAGGACCTTTGTTAATTTTTGCTCATTTGCTTTATGTTTATAAACCGCTGTTTCAGGTTGGATCGTCAGTGCAATAAGGCATGCACGATAAAAGGCGTGAAGATTCCTGAAAAACTGACCGTCAGAATCGCTGTGGATGCTCTACATTATAACCCAAAATACTGGCCAGAACCGGAAAAATTCATTCCAGAAAGGTTAGCAATTTAAATTATGCTTTCATTCATAGAGTGCTGCAGATGTGTCTAGGAGATTTAGAGCTTCTATTCAAAAACACCAGTTTTCTGTTTTATCGTCTGCTCTACCTTTACATCACATCCTCATCTTACAAAATATTGGTTCCAAATTTTGGCATAAGACCAGGAAGTTCCAGGAAAGGCCTGAGTCAATAGTATTGACCTCAGTCCTCAAATGGTATGAATTTTATCGACTCCATAAAGATGAAAGGCAAAGTAAACTCAGTGGAATTTGAACTCAAGAGAAGCGTATAGAGAAAGGGCAGCTGGGACTGTGGAGCGAAGGGACTTATTACAGAAAAGATTGCTCAAAACACATACAAACAAAGCCATAGACAAACCAGGCTATAAACTCATATACAAACACCCCTATATGTGTGTGTTTTCGTAGCATGTATGGGTCTGTGTGCGTGTCTTTACATACATACACGCACATGCAGAGAAGCATATATTCACTAGCTCTCCTGCTTTTAGACTACTGAACACAATTGGTAGTCCCCAAATAATTGCATAAGGATAAACATATGTGTACACACACATTACATACATACATACATACATACATACATACATACATACATACATATATATATATATATATATATATATATATATATATATATATATATATATATATATATATATATATATATATATATATATATAATTTCCTCCCTTTATACAAACATTACACACACATACGCTCCAGCGCGCAAATGTACTTAAGCAAGCCAGTAACCGCATGTGCACACGAAACCACTTAAGTACACTTACACACGTTGACACACACAGACACACACACGTCTATATGCACATGCACACCTGTGTATGTGAAAAAGTGTACATTTATACAGACACCCACATATATATTCACTCGTATGCATGCGTATAAATGTACACATAAATATACATATAAGTTCATTCGTAATTCCACTCAATTTTTTATGTATTCATAATCTCAAATGTACATGTAAATGTGTACCTTAAATAAATAGAACAGCTGCATATTCTGATGTAACCACGTGGGCAAGCCAGAGATGCATTACTTATACTGAGAGTATTGCTCAAGTTTTTATTCAGCCCATCCCACCGTATTTTCTGGGGTACGATAAATACATACATAAAAGCATATACATATAAATATATAATATATATACAATAGAAATGATCACCAATTATAATCCTCAATTGAAAGTGCGATTTTCTTCATTCTTGTTGAAGTTACCAGTTACTCCAGATTTCTTGAAATTTTAGGCGATATTTGGATCTGTTTTATCATACATTATGAATTACCCTGGATGTTAGTTCTATTTGGATTTAGTGGTACCTGATTGTTTTATAAAGTTAACCAAGTTCGGTTAGCACTGAATGGTCTCCAGATATCTGCCTGGATTCATTAATCCATTTTACATTTCGCTATATAGTACACGTGCGTATGGATGCCAGTAAAATGAAGTGGGTAAGGTTAAAAAGCTTTTGACTTAGGGGCTAGTCTGATCAGAGGAGATCCCTATCTAAACAACATCAACAATATATGGTTATTTACGTAAGTACATTTGTCATTTACAGATTTAGCGAAGAAGCGAAGTCTAAACAAGTGCCGTTCACCTACTTACCATTTGGTGAAGGACCAAGAATGTGTCTTGGAATGAGACTGGCCAAGCTGGAGTTCAAGATAGCCGCTGTTGAAATGATTCGAAATTTCAAAATTCTTCGATGTGAAAAAACTGAAGTAAGTTCTGTTTTTTTTATTGTATGTAAACGTTGAATTATATATCAAATTTATGGGTATATATTTCAAATATGTATATATATGTGCTTTTACTTGCTTTTATATTGTAACGAGGTAATTTCCTCTCAAGCTGTTTAGTCTGAAACATAGGTTCAATTCCCAGTCGAGACTTTATCTTTTATCCTTTTATCTTTTACTTGTTTCTGTCATTGGACAGTGGCCATGCTAGAGTACCACCTTGAAGGATTTTCTCAAACAAATCAACCTCAGCACTTATTTTAAATTCTGGCATTCTATTGGTCTCCTTTCCACTCGACTATGTTATGAGAATGTAAACAAACGAACACCGGTAATCAAGCGTTAATGCGGCAGCAAACGGAAGTGCAAACATGCACACATCTATGCATATTTATACACACATACAAACATATATATATATATATATATATATATATATATATATATATATATATATATATATATATATATATATATATATAGACGGTTTCCGTCTATCAAACTCACTCACAAAGCATTAGTCGGTCCGGAGCAAAGGGCAATAGTAGAAATGTTTTGTCCAAAGTAGAATACAGTGGGATTGAACCCAAAGCCCCGTGGTTACAAACCTAGCTTCATATCCATGCAGCCATACCGGCACCCTGTACATTTTCTACCTAACGAAATTCTTGTTATTAGTCTGTATAGGTGCAACCATAGCTGCGTGGTTTCAAATTGAATCTCCCTGCAAGCAAGGGATGCTGGCATGCATGGGCAACTGCTGGTCTTCTGTAAACGACCCTTCCTGGGCTTGTGCCCAGGAAGGGAACTTTCTAGATGAAATCCAGTCGTCATTCATGACCGAAGAGGATCTTTACCCGTTATATATATTCGACCGATTTCCTGCCCACCACGTGGTCGATTTCCTGTTTACCAAGCGGTATTTTCAAAATGACTATCGTCACCACGACACCACTTCCTCGACCAATCGCAGCCCACCTTACGGTAATAACAATCATTCAAATTCAAAGTGACTGAAGATTAGCATCACACATGATACTCTCGGAATACCAACGAATTGGAATAAAACTGTTTTGATCCATACATGTAACTCTCAATGATTATATTGAGTGATTCTGTCGTTTGTCCACTCACTCTTCGTGCATATATATATATATATATATATATATATATATATATATATATATATATAGGTGAGAAAGTTGGTATGTGAAAGCACGTGGTTGGATGTATAAAAGATAATAAGAGTGAAAAAACTACAGAAGGCTTGTGTTACATGGTTAAAGTATATATTTAAATTATGTCAGAAAAATGTTATAAAATCTTTTTGGTATATAAACATTGTAAATACAATGTTTATATACCAAAAAGATTTTATAACATTTTTCTGACATAATTTAAATATATACTTTAACCATGTAACACAAGCCTTCTGTAGTTTTTTCACTCTTATTATCTTTTTTCTCCGTGATTTTTTCTTTTTTCTCCGTGTTTTTCTCCTTGTCTCCGTATTCTTTCTGTTGAAGAGCGTAGCTCGAAACGTCAAAGACTTTCCGTATTCCCGAGCGTCATACTAATATATACTTTTGTTATTTACACCACCTGTCCTCGTCTGTTGTTATTATTTGTATATTCTCCCATATATATATATATATATATATATATATATATATATATATATATATATATTTGTATGCTTGTCATATGATTTAATAACATACTTGTGTCTCTATTCCAGGACCCTCTTGTATTAGGCGACAACGTCTTACTGACTCCCAAAAACGGAGTTTGGGTGAAGTTTGAACGAAGATTAAAAAAATAACTTCAAGTACTGCACAAATAAATGAACCTTTTGTAAAATTTTATACGATGTAATCAGTGGTTGCGAAAGTAAAAAAAATAAGCGATATTATAAAACTCGAAAATGTAAAGATAATATTTTAAATAACTTTTCCTTTTCAACTAAGAATAAATTTTTGTCGGTATATATTTTATTGAACATTAAAAACAAATCTCGTATATACTTTATCACAGAGCTACGTTTCTACAGTTGACATTACAAATTTGAATAAATTTCTATGTTTAATAATAATTGTTAATGCTTTTCTTTCAATCTTTTTACTATTCTCATTTTGTCTTTCTTACATTTAACACCTGACACATTGTTACTTCTCATCTTCTCGATCATGCACGCACACACACACACACAAACACACGCACACACACACACACACACAAACACACACGCACTGTATGTTCCCCTCTAGCCCTCTCTCTCTCTCCACCCGTCTCCCTCTTTCTACCCGTCTCCCTCTCTCCACCCGTCTTCCTCTCTCCACCCGTCTCCCTCTCTCCACCCGTCTCCCTCTCTCCACCCCTCTCCCTCTCTTCACCCGTCTCCCTCTCTCCAACCCTCTCCCTCTTTCCACCCGTCTCCCTCTCTCCACCCCTCTCTCTCTCTCCACCCGTCTTCCTCTCTCCACCCGTCTCCCTCTCTCCACCCGTCTCCCTCTCTCCACCCGTTTCCCTCTTTCCACCCGTCTCCCTCTCTCCACCCGTCTTCCTCTCTCCACTCCTATCCCTCTCTCCACCCGTCTTCCTCTCTCCACCCGTCTTCCTCTCTCCACCCCTCTCCCTCTCTCCACCCGTCTTCCTCTCTCCACCCGTCTCCCTCTCTCCACCCCTCTCCCTCTATCCACCCGTCTTCCTCTCTCCACCCGTCTCCCTCTCTCCACCCGTCTCCCTCTCTCCACCCGTCTCCTTCTCTCTACCCGTCTCCCTCTCTCCACCCGTCTCCCTCTCTCCACCCATCTTCCTCTCGCCACCCGTCTCCCTCTCTCCACCCGTCTCCCTCTCTCCACCCGTCTCCCTCTCTCCACCCTATCCCTCTTTTCACCCGTCTCCCTCTCTTCACCCGTCTTCCTCTCTACACCCGTCTCCCTCTTTCCACCCGTCTCCCTCTCTCCACCCGTCCTCCTCTCTTCACCCGTCTCCCTCTCTCTACCCGTCTCCCTCTCTCCACCCGTCTGCCTCTCTCCACCCGTCTGCCTTTCTCCACCCCTCTCACTCTCTCCACCCGTCTCCCTCTCTCCACCCCTCTCCCTCTCTCCACCCATCTTCCTCTCTCCACCCGTCTCTCTCTCTCCACCCGTCTCCCTCTTTCTACCCGTCTCCCTCTCTCCACCCGTCTTCCTCTCTCCACCCGTCTCCCTCTCTCCACCCGTCTCCCTCTCTCCACCCCTCTCCCTCTCTTCACCCGTCTCCCTCTCTCCACCCCTCTCTCTCTATCCACCCGTCTTCCTCTCTCCACCCGCCTCCCTCTCTCCACCCGTCTCCCTCTCTCCACCCGTTTCCCTCTTTCCACCCGTCTCCCTCTCTCCACCCGTCTTCCTCTCTCCACTCCTATCCCTCTCTCCACCAGACTTCCTCTCTCCACCCCTCTCCCTCTCTCCACCCGTCTTCCTCTCTCCACCCGTCTCCCTCTCTCCACCCCTCTCCCTCTATCCACCCGTCTTCCTCTCTCCACCCGTCTCCCTCTCTCCACCCGTCTCCCTCTCTCCACCCGTCTCCTTCTCTCTACCCGTCTCCCTCTCTCCACCCGTCTCCCTCTCTCCACCCATCTTCCTCTCGCCACCCGTCTCCCTCTCTCCACCCGTCTCCCTCTCTCCACCCGTCTCCCTCTCTCCACCCTCTCCCTCTTTTCACCCGTCTCCCTCTCTTCACCCGTCTTCCTCTCTACACCCGTCTCCCTCTTTCCACCCGTCTCCCTCTCTCCACCCGTCCTCCTCTCTCCACCCGTCTCTCTCTCTCTCCACCCCTCTCCCTCTCTCCACCCATCTTCCTCTCTCCACCCGTCTCCCTCTTCCCACCCGTCTCCCTCTCTCCACCCGTCTCCCTCTCTCCACCCATTTTCCGCTCTCCACCCGTCTCCCTCTCTCCACCCGTCTCCCTCTTCCCACCCGTCTCCCTCTCTCCACCCGTCTTCCTCTCTCCACTCCTCTCCCTCTCTCCACCCGTCTTCCTCTCTCCACCCCTCTCTCTCTCTCCACCCGTCTTCCTCTCTCCACCCGTCTCCCTCTCTCCACCCGTCTCCCTCTCTCCACCCGTCTTCCTCTCTCCACCCGTCTCCCTCTCTCCACCCGTCTCCCTCTCTCCACCCGTCTCCCTCTCTCCACCCGTCTGCCTCTCTCCACCCGTCTGCCTCTCTCCACCCGTCTCCCTCTCTCCACCCCTCTCCCTCTCTTCACCAGTCTCCCTCTCTCCAACCCTCTCCCTCTTTCCACCCGTCTCCCTCTCTCCACCCGTCTTCCTCTCTCCACCCGTCTCCCTCTTTCCACCCGTCTCCCTCTCTCCACCCGTCTTCCTCTCTCCACCCGTCTTCCTCTCTCCACCCGTCTCCCTCTCTCCACTCGTATCCCTCTCTCCACCCCTCTCCCTCTCTCCACCCGTCTTCCTCTCCCCACCCGTCTCCCTCTCTCCACCCCTCTCCATCTCTCCACCCATCTTCCTCTCTCCACCCGTCTCCCTCTCTCCACCCGTCTCCCTCTTTCTACCCGTCTCCCTCTCTCCACCCGTCTTCCTCTCTCCACTCCTCTCCCCCTCTCCACCCGTCTTCCTCTCTCCACCCGTCTCCCTCTCTCCACCCCTGTCCCTCTATCCACCCGTCTCTCACTCTCTCCACCCCTCTCCCTCTCTCCACCCATCTTCCTCTCTCCACCCGTCTCCCTCTCTCCACCCGTCTCCCTCTCTCCACCCGTCTCCCTGTTTCCACCCGTCTCCCTCTCTCCACCCGTCTTTCTCTCTCCACCCGTCTTTCTCTCTCCACTCCTCTCCCTCTCTCCACCCGTCTTCCTCTCTCCACCCGTCTCCCTCTTTTCACCCCTCTCCCTCTCTCCACCCGTCTTCCTCTCTCCACTCGTCTCCCTCTCTCCACCCGTCTCCCTCTCTCCACCCGTCTCCCTCTCTCCACCCGTCTTCCTCTCTCCACCCCTCTCCCTCTCTCCACCCCTCTTCCTCTCTCCACCCATCTTCCTCTCTCCACCCGTCTCCCTCTCTCCACCCGTCTCCCTCTCTCCACCCGTCTCCCTCTTTCCACCCGTCTCCCTCTCTCCACCCGTCTTTCTCTCTCCACTCCTCTCCCTCTCTCCACCCGTCTTCCTCTCTCCACCCGTCTCCCTCTTTCCACCCCTCTCCCTCTATCCACCCGTCTTCCTCTCTCCACCCGTCTCCCTCTCTCCACCCGTCTCCCTCTCTCCACCCGTCTCCCTCTCTCAACCCGTCTTCCTCTCTCCATCCGTCTCCCTCTCTCCACCCGTCTCCCTCTCTCCACCCGTCTCCCTCTCTCCACCCTTCTCCCTCTCTCCACCCGTCTCCCTCTTTCCACCCGTCTCCCTCTCTCCACCCGTCTTCCTCTCTCCACCCGTCTCCCTCTCTCCACCCGTCTCCCTCTCTCCACCCGTCTGCCTCTCTCCACCCGTCTGCCTCTCTCCACCCGTCTCCCTCTCTCCACCCGTCTCCCTCTCTCCACCCGTCTCCCTCTCTCCACACGTCTCCCTCTCTCCACCCGTATCCCTCTCTCCACCCCTCTCCCTCTCTCCACCCCTCTCCCTCCCTCCCCAGGAAAAACAAAAGGTTAACGGAAAATAATGTGATGGTCTTCTTTACAGAAATTGTTTTAACGACGAATGTTACGAAGTTTTAAAGTTTCTAAGACTTGTCTTATCTCACAAAAGAGGATATTCACAATTGTTTCCACATCAACAAATGTATATTAACCGACTGGAAAGTGCACCCTTCCAACAACCATTCCTCTTTGGAATTACTGTACTTTGTTGTTTTCTTTTGCTTCTCTGTTTTTTCTTCTGTTTATATCATTCTTATTTCTTTATTTTATCTACTTTTGCTTTATTTTCCTCCATACACTTTCCTTTTTGTTTTGTATTTTTCTGTCTCTTTCATTGTTGGTGTTAAACCATGTGGTTACTTCGTTCGTGTTGCGCTTCACGGAAATGTCGATGGCCTTCCTTATGTCGTTATTTATCCCACTTAATATGTGCTTGCTCGCCAGATCGATCTCGGATTTGGCCGGATTGATCAGGTGGCATTTAGGATTTGAGGCAAAGTTCGGTTTATGATCTTTTATGGTGACGAAGGCGTTTCTTTTAGCGAGGATCTTTACCCTATCAGCTATCTCTAGTTTGTTGGCTAAATTTCTGGCTTCACTTTTGATGTCGCTATATGTGTGTGGGGAAGCGCGCCTATAATTTCGTGTGATATTATTTTTTAATAGTCTATCGTAATTTAATGTCAGCCCGGAGCTTGTGTTGGAAGGAGGACGAGGACTTACGAAATTTCAGCTTGGAATGATACTCAGTAGGTTCCCCTCGAAGGGTTCGAGGTCCGAGATTTTGGGTGGGTGGGTGTTTCCTCGATCTGATTCCATAGTTGTTGACCTCCGGGCATGTTGTGGTTAGGTCGGGGTAGAATGTTGATTATTGCCGTGATTGCTGGCGGTGGCGCCGGACCTGTTGCTGCTGCTATAGAACAGAACCAGCAACACCGTCACCATCGCAACAGTTAACAACATTAGCAACAATAGCAATAACAACACCAGCGACAGGATTAGCAGTTCCCCTCCCGACGGCATCGAAAACAGTAACAACAACACTACGAACATCAGCAGCATCACCGTCTGCACCAGCATTGCCAAAAAACTTCACTAACGTCCACACTCGCGGACCAGACAACCCCTATAGCAGCAGCAGCAACAGGTCTAGTGCCACTGCCAGCAATAACGGCATTAATGGCAGCAGCAGCAGCAGCAGCGAAAGTGGATCTAGCAGAAACACCAGCGGAACCACAGCTAATGACACATCTAGCAGCAATGGTAACTCACCCACCAATGACGAGGATCACAATAACAACAACGGCGCCTTCACCATAACCGGTGCTGACGAAACCGTTTCCGACGCCAACACCAGCTGTCCCTGCTCCAACAACAACAATGTCGGCGGCAGCAGCAGCAGCAACAACAACAGCAACAAAAACAACAAAACTAGCAGGTACAGCACCAACAACACACGTCGATGGGGATACATTGGATGTTCGGGGAAATTTTCCAAGCAACGTCCCTCCAATCATAGGTCCTCCTCCAGAGTTCCGGAAAGGTGATATGTAACATCACCGGCCAGCCACGTCTGGCAACTAAGATGGTTTTCCATACTCGATCTCATGGAAATCCTCGAGAACCCCGGCACCTACATCAACGGGACGTAGCGTTGCAAGTTATGCATAGCTGAACGCGCGAGAGTCCTAAAAGAATCACTCGAACCAGGACAGTGATTTTGCGGCCGTATTTACATTTTAGGAGGTTCTTGCTAGCTATTTGGAGCCGAAAAGATGGCGCTACAGCCGGAAGTCGATAGCCGATGGTGAAAAAGAGATAATCCCCAATTGTTATCTTTGAATAGTGAGGCATTTCAATGCCAGACTTGTTTGCAGGCCTCTTAGCAGACGTCTACTGCAACCGGCAATACAATAAGAGAACTCCCACTTTTGCTTGTCGAGGGGCGGTGGAATTGCTGAGGAAAGACCCAAACAAGAGGATCGTTATAGAAAATTTCAGGCCCATTACTCTGCTCAATGCAGAGTTGAGGATTTTGACCAAGGTATTAGCCAAGAGGTTAGCGCTTGTCATCGACAAGCTGGTCGGCGAGACGCAAACATGGAAGGCTTTGGTTTCTCTCCGATGAAACCTCGATCAGTACCAAAACATAAACTGAAGTAATGACAGATGATTATTCAGAGACTCGAAAGAGGTTTCAATGGTCATACGCACTAAGTTTCCAGCAACTAGCATGGTTCTGGGAGTCGTCCGCAACGAAGGAATTATGCCTCCGCGCAATTTTTCCACAGAGTTTAAAAGTCAATACTACTGTCTACACAGAGGTATTAGAGGAAGTTGTGAGGACCTGGATAGAAAGAGTACGCAACGGAAGACCGTACGTCTTGCACCAAAACTCTGCGCGGTCTCATTGCTGTTGTTGGCACTCCGTCGCTTACGACGTCGAAGGTTCCAGTTGATCCGATCAACGGAACAGCCTGCTCGTGAAATTAACGTGCAAGTGGCTGAGCACTCCACAGGCACATGTACCCTTAACATAGTTCTCAGGGATATTCAGCGTGACACAGTGTGACAAGGCTGACCCTTTGAATTACAGGCACAACAGAAACAGGAAGAAAGAGTGAGAGAAAGTTGGGGTGAAGGAGTACAGCAGGGTTCGCCACCATCCCCTGCCGGAGCCTCGTGGAACTTTAGGTGTTTTCGCTCAATAAACATTCACAACGCCCGGTCTGGGAATCGAAACCGCGATCCTATGACCGCGAGTCCGCTGTCCTAACCACTGTGCCATTGCGCCTCCACTGCACCGTCTCATAAGGCTAGGATAACCGAAGTGTGGATTCGTGGCAATCTCCATGAAAATGTTCTCCCAGATATATAGCTTCCTAGCTAACCATCCCTCAGTCGAGAGGGAGTTCAGTCAACATAGCACTATACAATCTCTCAAATCTACCATGACCAGTGACATGTCCCCGTTAGGTACGGTATTAAACACACACACACATCTACACATACACATACATGTGTTAGAATTGGCATGCGTGAATGTATGTCTCCGTCTGGTTATCTTAGTATATGTATGTGAGTGTACGTCAGGGACATTATAGACGACGGCGTCACATTTTGTGTAAGATTGCGTATCTGCTGTGAGTGTGTATTTTTCCACGTTATGTACGTTATTAAGGCGCACACACACGCATCTACACATACATAAACAAATGTGACGACTGACATGCCTGAATAAATGTATATGAGTACTAGCGGTGAAACACTTGAAAAAAAGAACAATGTAGTGGCTCGGTCCAAGATATATATAAAAATACACATTTACTGTTCCAGTTAATAATTACCAGTTAATTAATATCGCAGCTGTTGCAAGGTTGCAAGGTATTTACAATTACATATTTACCCTTACATTAAGAAATTTATCCTAGATATATTTAATTTTTTGTCTCTCTGTAGTAGTTATTGTGCCATTTACCGTTGTATTAGCAGTTCCTACATTTCGTTCTATTTCGTTCATTTGCTTATATTTCGTTAATTTACATTGCATACAAAAATACAGACATACTATATACATACCATACAGTAAGCCATTATGCCTAATTTTTTTCAAGTAATTCATTATTACATATTGTCATGCGGCTGCATAGGATTACATTATATTTCTTATTATACAGCCACATCAGCAATCCAATGTCAACCCTCCACCTTCTGCAACATTTCAACACTTCACTTCCCCGTTGCTGTCTTCTATTGCAGCCCGTTTTCGGAATGTACCCATTTACGTACAATATCTCCATTGCACCACCATTCATTTTACAGTCAACCATACGATGGTTGACTGTCAGTGGATATACTCACCTCAAAGGTGAGTATATCCACTGACAGCTTTTCAGTGAGTTGCAAAATTACATACCACTTCCTACTCTCAATTTCTCATGATAGGTTAGGTTTCAAATTATTTTCAGCAAAATAGAACAATTTGCTAGGCCAGCTATCATCAGCTGGAAAGCCAAGATTAACACATAAATACAAGGTAATGCATAGAAACATGCCTCGTGCTTATATGTTATATAATCTCCTCATACAGATGTAATAATCCTTATCTTCTACTATTACCGTCTCCGATGAAGGGATACATTGAATTTTCCCTGAAACAGCTGTAAGACATTCTACATGAAATATAAATTTATTTATGCCATTGGTCTCTTTATCTTATTCTTTTTAGATATACACACGCTAATAAACGACCCATGTTATATTCCCCATTTATGTTGCAACCACATCTGGGGCAAAACTAGTCGGTATACAGCACTTACTCGGTATTACCTGTATCATTCAGGTCTGGTTGACTACATTACCCTTCATAACCTATATATATATATATATATATATATATATATATATATATATATATATATACATGTGTGCATGTACATTCACATATATGTGTATGTATAAGTACGTACATTCACATATATGTTTCCGTGTATGTATGCGCATGTACGTATACATGTTTGTGTGAGTGTGCACGTATGTAGACCTAAAGAACGCAGGAGGTTTATGTCTATGTATTATGAGAATATGTTTGCGTGTATTTTTTTTATCTTGTTTCCTTTTTTCTTTTTCTGCCTATTAGAGTGACTTCCTTTTTATTCAACTCTTTTTTATAGCGTCTGTTGCCATTAATAACCAAAGAAAATACATCGTAGCTCTTCGCTCCGACATTCGAGACTCCGAGTACTATAATGACAACTTGTTACTGTTTGTTCTAAATTATAATACATACATACATATATATATATATATATATATATATATAATAAAGTAAAGTTGTGGAATACCGTACGAGTGGAACGAAGGTTTGAAAATGCACTTATTTTAAAGATACTTATTTACTTAACCGGTTTCACTTTTTTAGAAAAAGATTATCAAAAGTCTTTGAGAATAATAAAAAATGTTAAAAGACAGTTTGAATATTAAAATGCATATATACATTTTTTGATGATAATAAGAGGAATATATTTAAAGTATAAAACTTTGTATGAACTTTGTAGTGTTACATACTGATTATCACACATCTCTGATAATAAGATGAAAATGTTTGAAACAGTGTAAGTATGAAAATACATGTATGGAAAAATACATATACATATTCTTTGATAATCGCAAAAATGAGGAGGAACTGACCTGGCTTTTTTCTCTCTTATGGAAAAATACATATACATATTCTTTGATAATCGCAAAAATGAGGAGGAACTGACCTGGCTTTTTTCTCTCTTGT
>NC_142953.1:27491590-27519090 GCF_046866305.1 Octopus bimaculoides
ACATATATACATACGAATATACAAAATAATATACGTATATACACACAACATACACACATATATACACATAAACACTAATAAAAGCATATACATAAATAAAAACATACATACACATATATACATAAATACACACATATATATAAATACATATAACACATATTGACCAAAACATACACACTACCATAAATATATATATATATATATATACATAAATATATATCTACACATACACACATGTACCTACCAAAACATATACATATAACAACAAATACACTCATACACACATATAATAAATAAAGAATAATATATATAAATACACACTCACCCTCCCATGCTCTCAAATATACATATTATATAGATACACATATACAGACATATATACATACACATAAAAATACACATATATACACAGAAAAAACATGCATATACATATACATATATACATATACATATATACATATATATACATATATATATACACACATACATAAATATATATATACACCTACATATATATACACCTACTAATTTATATATACAAATTACACACACTCACATATATACTTATACCCATATATATACATATATATACACATTTACATAAGTACATACATAAATATACATATACATATACACAAAAATACTCATAACTATATATATAAAAAAATATACAAAATATACACACAAATAAAAATTCACTCAAATAAATATATAAATAAGGAATATTCTAAAACAAAACTACACTCACGCACTCACTCACACGCACAATATATATAAATATACATCTATACTCACAAATATATATCTTTATACATACATGTAAATACAAATATACACTCAATATACACAAATATATATTAAAAAAACCAAAAAAAAACAACATATATATATATACACTTAAACCTATATAAATGACTGAAACAAGTAAAGAGTACACAACTGGTATTTATTTTTATGGTCTTTGATTACCGTAAAACAAAATTTGCCTTGGTAGTTATTTAAGGTTTGACGTAACGCCCCTTTAAGCCCATGACTTACCCCATGTTACAATTTAACAGTTGTTACAACAATAAAATTTTAAAAAATAAACATATTTATATACATACCAAACTAGTTTCAACAGTATTTTTTATTTGTCAATGGAAAAAATTTTAAATTATGAATTAGAAAAATATGTTTCAATAAAATCAAATATAATTTAAATGTTCATAAGATTTATTAATATAAAAATGTGGATCATCTTTTTAAATGTATAAAATTCAAGAGTATTATAAGTGATCGATGAGACATATGGATCACCAAAGTTTCGGTCATACTGAGTTAAGAGGGAGAAAAACAAGGGAGAAATGATAATAAAACAAAGGGTTTGTTTACAGTCTCGTGTGCAGGGATTTTCGCTTGTAACACCGTTTTTTTTTAATTCGGTGTATTTATAATTTTTTGCGTGAACAGATCTCATTTTTTGTTCCTTAAATACTGGTGACGTTTTATCTTTTCTGGGGGTCAAGTTTGTCGTTCTGCCTGGCTGTCTTCCCTATGAGGAACGGTCACCAGCCGTTCCAGTTCATTGATTTTTTTAAAAGGGTAATTGTGTTTCATTTCATGAAGTCCGCTTTTGATCGGAGGTAAAATTTCATTGGTCTATAGTTAGGTGACGTCAGCAACTGGTGTTTGCATGGTGATGTTGTATGGTGATTTGGAGTTGCGGTTTCGAAACCTGCGTGGAAAAATGTTACTAAAGTTTTTTTGAATTATGTCGGTTGTATCTGGTTGTTCTTTTGTGGAAAATTAGGGTCTCATTACCTTTTTTCTTTTGTGTTTTTTCTTCGTTCTAAAGGGTATTGAACTGTTTGTATTTTTTAATGAGCATGCGTTCTTTATTTAAACGGAATTGGGTTGAAGTGTTTCCGGTGCAATGATAGAGAGGGAAGATTTGGTATTTCAGGTTTATATTTTCGGGGCATTGGTATTTGGTCACGGGAATTTTCCTGGTCGTGGGGTCCTGAATTTGTTGCCTGTGTACCGTTAGTCTGTCTCTCAAGGTCGATCTAGTTTGACCTATGTAGTCTCCACCACACCCTTCACGTTTGAGAACATAGATTAAGTTCTTCGAAGCACAGGTAAAGTGATTTTTTATGGTAAAATTTTGACGTGACTTAAATTTGTATGTTGAGCACTCGAAGAGGAAGATACAAGTCCCGCAGCTAGGGCGGTTGCACTTTTTGACTAGTGGGTTGTATTTTTTTGTGGTTAATTTGCTGCTGGTGAGTAACTTTTATAGGGATTGCAGTTGTCTCTTGCCTTTAATGATCCTATGTGTTTCCAGTGCATTTTTCATTCGCAGGTCATTCATAAGGATGGGTATGTTTTTTTGGATGATATTGTATGCTTCTATATTTTAAGTCTGCCATGGTGTTTTTTGTTTCCCGTAACTCTTGGACGTCTATCGTTTTTAGACGTTCTATTATGTTTTTGATTAGACTGGTCGGGTATTTTCTATCTAGTAATGTGTTTTAGATTCTTGGAGCTGCTTTTCTCGGGTTTCGGGATTTGATGCAATCGCGCAAATTCTTGTTAAGTTGAAAGGTATATTTATTTAAGTATGTTTTGGGTGGCAGGAGGATATAGAAGATATTGTTTTGAGTCCGTTGGTTTGAAGATTTTGGTTTCAATTTCAGTATCTCTTATATGATTAAGATGTTCAGGAAAGGTATTTGTTTGTGGCTGTACTCCATTGTGAACTGGATACTGTGGTTAATATTGTTGAAGTCTTGAAATTTTGAGACTTGCTCAAGATTATGTGAGTTTCGAAACTGCAACTCCAGATCACCATACAAACACCAGTTGCTTGTATGGTGTTTGTATGCCAACAAGACAGAACGACAAACTTCTCCCCCAGAAAAATATACGTCACTAGTAATTTAAGATCCGTTCACGCAAAAAATTATAAATATCAATAAACATACATATATGTAATGACAAAATATGAAGTCCTATTGGAATTTACAAACCGCAGAGAAGAAACAATTCTAATCGCTTCTACACACCACTTTCCTTAGATAATAGAACTGCAAATATGACATCGTTACATATGTTTATTTTTATTTCTACATTCATTTTCCTATTTCCCTATATACTCCTTATTTGCTTCCTTTTCCAAAATAACTCTTTATATTGAACTCTAATATTTCCCTAGATTTAACCACCTCGCACGTCGTCTCTGAATAAGGGATATCCCTAATATCTTAGAACCAGATGTCAGACTAACTCTTTCACTTTATAAATGTCCTGAAAAATCCACACAGCCTTGGCTTCGTTGTCTCATTTTATTTAACACACACACTCATATATATACATATTTTGTTTCGAATTTGTGTGAAAGTGTACAGAATAATAATACTATATCAGTTGAATAAAGTTAAAACAGGGTGTGGTTTCCCCGTTTGTTATTATCTTTTAACATTAAAAAATATTTTTTAATGCGCATAAATTTAAATAGGCGCTTTCAAAGATGGTGTAATCATCAGATATCAAATGTGTTTAAGTTACAGTTGAGTTCTTGACAATTTTAGTACCTCTTAGAACGCTTCAACACACGTGTTGCCACACCACACCACACCACACACCATCGTACCACACCACATACCACCACACCACACCACACACCGCCACACCACACCACACACCACCACACCACAACACAACATACTACACCTCACCACACCACAGCACTACACCACAACACAACACAACACACAACACACCACACAGCACCACACCACACGGCACGACACCACACCACCACACCACATCGCACCACGCAGCACACACTAGCATTGACCACTTCCTAGCACCCACACCACACCACACTACATCACATCACACGACCCAGCGCACTATAGCACTGACCACTTCATAGCACCTACACCATCAACCCTACACCTACATATGCACACACCCACACATCAAGGTCACCAGTCCCTATCCACAGGCACACACACGCTCTCACATACACACGCACGCGCACCTCGTTTTGGGATCACTACTACTTTATATCTCCCCTTCTTCCTAGCTCTCCTGTATGACCACCTCTGTCCGGCCATCGCCATGATTGACCGATAGCTACTAAAGCTCTTTTTAATATTTTCTGTTTATTTTCTCGTGTTCCTTTCTGTTGAAGAGCGTAAGTTCGAAACGTAAAAGACTTTCTCACCTTTCCGAGCGTTAAACTAATACACCTGTTTGTTGTTTATATACCTGTCCTCGTCTTTTGTTTCTTTGTAAATTCCAACTATATATATATATATATATATATATATATATATTTACATTTATACATACATACATACATACACTCACACATACACACATATATATGTATAAATACAGCCACCATGATTGAATCCTAGCTCCAAAAGTTATATAAAAGTTATATTCATATATATATATATATATATATATATATATATATATATATATATATATATATATATATATATATATATATTATTTTGCTTAAAAGAGTTCCAACACTGTCTGTTTTTTATGTTTTATTTATATTCCTGCAGAACTAATGTGGGGTATAGAATATGGAATATACAATATATAATATGATATACAATATACAATATAAAATAAAATAAAATAAAAATGGATGGCACCATGAAAGAAAGTATTGAATGTAGATGAAATATTGAGTGTTCAATATAAAGGATCAAATATATAAATATATAAATATAAATATATATATATAAAGGCGACTCGAGTTTCAGGGCTATTTCCCTTCGTCATGGCCGGTATGACAGACTACCCCACATTAGTTCTGCAGGAATATAAATAAAACATAAAAAACAGACAGTGTTGGAACTCTTTTAAGCAAAATAATATATTCCTCTATACACAATCATACAAAAACCCCCACCTTTTTTGTATTTATTTTTACTCGCATATATATATATATATATATATATATATATATATATATATATATATACATACATACATACATACATACATACGTACATATATAATGTCTGGCACACACAGAGATAATGTGTGTGTATGTGTCTGTGTGTGTTGTATGTGTGTGTGCATGCATGGATGGAATTTATTGATATTTTAATGCATTGCCACCTGCATTTCAATATGTATTAAAACGTTTACAAATTTTGTCTCTGGATTAGTATTGTTGTTGTTGTTATTATTATTATTATTGATGTTGTTGTTGTTATAACTACAATATTTAACCTATATTATATTGGTTAAACTCGATACAATCCCATAAAACACTTATTGCTAGATGGTATCATTAGCCTGAAGCCAGTCGACATAACACCACGCCTCTAAACATTTGATCTTATATAAATATTAGCATGGCCTTTCAACATATAAAAAATACATATATAAAAAACACAGAAGGTAAAAAATATATATGCAAACAAAAATACGGACATGTAGAATGGGCTATCAAGAAGGTATATACAATCGACTAAAAATCTATATATATATATATATATATATATATAAGGGCATTACTATACAATAACGCCTCACGCCATGAGGGACTCTAAGGTCAGACTACTATAAAAAGCACATTTTTACCGAACGCGAGGAAATGCAACTCTCAAAGCCAGCCCCTTAAAACAGGCTGAATTATAGATCATGATTGCGTAGTTATTGTAGTATTATACAATCTCTACTCGTCAGTATAATATGGTCAAAATAAATAGAAATAAATAGAAAATCCACATACCAAACGAACACCGCATATCCAATACAGTACATAGAAGACTGTTCATCGCTATTTACCTATGTAAGTGGCGGGAATTTCGAATTGCATCTCGGTACATGTGTTTTTTTCTCAGAATAAACCCAGCATTGAATATATTCTGGTTATATATTTAAATTCAATAATAGGATGAATTCTTTTACAAGAATTTATCAAGTAGCTAGCGTGAAAAAAACATCATAAGGGGAAAAATCCATCATTTATTCCCAAAATATATATTTATTTATATAAGGGCATTACTATACAATAATATATATATATATATATATATATATATATATATATATATATATATATATATATATTTATATAAAGGGCATTATTACAGAAAAATAATAACGCCACACAGTGGACTTCTCAAAATAACCACATTTAGTACCTAATGCGAGGAAAAACAACCAACAGAAGATGACCAACTTTCTTTTAAATAGACTTAACTGTGTATCGACCGATTTCGCGATTACTAGAATGAATCTAGATTTCGTTCATCAGCACAATATTGTCCCAAAAATATATATAAATAAACAGAATTCTCACCTCACCAAAAACGAACAACTACGTATCCGAAAGAGTAAAGGGAATGAAGTTTATCTGTATATATCTTCATCAAAGAAGCGGGAAATACTTCCGGGTTGTTTTTGGGTACCCATGTGGAGACAGGAATAAAAAATTCAGCATTGAATGTATTCCGTGTATATATTTGATAAGTAAATTCAAAAAAGGATAAAACACTTTTACAAGAATTTTATCAAGAAGCCAGTGTGTAAAAAAATTCATAAGGGAAATTTCTATTCCCAAGAATATAATTATTCGTTTATATTTATATAAAGGGCATTATTACAGAAAAATAACAACGCCACACAGTGGCTGATGATATGTGCATCTCTGATCACGAGCAGAAGTAGTGGGGGAGTATCATAGCCATGTGTTGAGAGAAATTCTTTGAGGCTTGAAGTATTAACCTCTGGAAACATGGGTGTTTAGTTTTGAAAAGAAAAAAAAAAAAGGAAATTTCGTCCCTGAAGACAGAGAAGGAAAAGAATCCGAAGAAGCTGATTTACTATTCCTCAGAGACAATGGGCAAGGGAACATTGAAAATTGAAGACTGAAGATGTCCTTCCGCCAAAGTGGGGATGCAGGATGTCCTCGTTCAAACTTTTGAATTTCCATGTATCAGTTTTCATTTTAAACTCGACAAAGACAGGCAAGCAGTAAAAATATTGTTCAAATTAATAAAATATCTATCACGCTCTTCGAATTGTCTATTCACCTTCGTGAAGCGTTACGTAAATTATTTTACAATGCAATGGTGATGATGATGATGATGATGATAATAATAATAATAATAATAATAATAATAATAATAATAATAATAATAATAATAATAATAATAATAATGTAATAATAATGATAAAAATGTGTGATAAAAATATAAATCATCTCATTTACATGGCTCATTCAAAGCTCTTTGCAAAAAATGACAAAGAACAGCAGGGCTTACTAGCTATTTTTAAACACTTCAGTAATGATACTAGGATGCAATTTGGCCTCGATAAATGTGTAAAAGCTATCTTTATCGAGGGCAAAATGACAGAAACATATAACGTTAACCTTGAACAGCAGAATATCATAAAGGATTTAGAACCAGACGGAATCAAACATCCAGTGATGTGAGAAAGGATAAGAAGAGAAAGTTATCGCAGGGTAAGCGCAATACTGAAGACAGAGCTAAATGCAAGAAAAAGGATCGAAGTGATCAATACTTTAGCCATACCAGTCGTGACTTACAGTTTCAATATCTTTAACTGGTCAAATACTGAAATATATAATCTTGACAGAAAAATATGAAAATTGTTGACAATGCACCAACCCTAATGCACCAACCCTAAGGCAGATATAGAATGCACCAACCCTAAGGCAGATATAGAACAACTTTATCGGCCAAGAAAAGAGGGAGTCCGTGAACTTTTACAGCTGGGATCAACAATGAAGATTGCCACAATTTGCCTAGATATCTACCTGAAAAACTCTGAGGACAGGATGTTAAAACTTGTCTCAAAACATGAAAACAAGAAAGCATCATACTCAGTAACAAAATAGGCGAAGGAATATCTGAGTGAATTCCAAATACAACAAATTCCGGAATTAGAGTACTAGAATCAAGCAAAGAAAAACCTAAGTGTATGAAAACCCATGCTAAAACTGCTGCCTTATATATTCTTTCTGAAAAATGGCAAGAAAAACCTCTCAATGACTAATACCCAAAGAGAGCTAATAGTGCCGATGTTGACAAAGCCCTTACCCATCAATGGTTAATGGCTTCTAGCTTAAAATCAGAAACAGAAGGGTTTATCATAGCAGCCCATGATCAATGCCTACCTACAAGAAACTACCTGGCAGCAGTCCAACATGTCGTGTATATCAACAACAAAATGAAACTATTGATCATGTTGTCTCCAAGTGCAGTCTTCTTGTGCCAACAGAGTATCTCAACAGGGATGACAGAAAACCACAATATATTTGCAAAAACCTGGACCTGCCACGTGATAAAAACTGGTGGGAACACAAACCACCTCCAGTGCTTGAAAATCATCACATCTCACTCCTCTGGAACTTCACCATTCAAACTGACAGAAATATAGATGTGAATAGGCCAGGCATAATATTGAAGGACTTCAGACAAAAATCATGCCCTCTCATTGATATGGTTGTCCCAATCAATATAAACCTATCTGTCAAGACCCACCAAAACTCAGCAAGTATAAATATCTTGAAATAGAAATTAACAAAATGTGGAACCTCAAGACTAAAACAATACCTGTTGTCATAGTGCCCTATGAATGATAGCTGATTGCTACCTAGATCAGGTACCAGGAAAATCCCAAAAGGCAGAAATTCAAAAGATAGTGCTCACGGGAAAGGCCCATATCATACATAAAATACTGTCTATGTAATCTCAAATTTTAAAACAAACTCATAAAATACATTCATAATGATGGTGTTTTTAATGACCACAGGGGCCTCTTTACATACATATGTACATACATATTATTATTATCATCATCATCATCATCATTATTCCCTTCAGGGGACTGTCACATTAAGTTGACAGCATACAACTACTTCATCGTATCACTACTGCATAAATCTCTCCGAGAGATTTAAAAATGTATTATTTCTAAAATTTGAAATCAGTGAATGCATTTCACTAGAATTATTATATGTTTACAAGAGCTTGTCAGGCATATCCTACTAGTAGGTCATGCTACTCCAGACTGATGACGAGCAGAGACTCAGAAACATGTCTCTGGATGCAGGCTTAGCTGAGTGGAAGTGCTTGTCTTCCCTTTGTAAACATACGGACACAGGAAATGTGTCAAAGTCGACAGGAAGCGGTATAACTTCATACGTCTATCCAACAGTAGTATTATTCCCTTCAGGGTACTGTCACATTAAGTTGACAGCATACAACTATTTCATCGCATCACTACTGCATAAATCTCTCTGAGAGATTTAGAAATGTATTATTTCTAATCGTTTTAGCGATTTTGCCACCTCGCCGTCTCAAATAACAGCAACAATAACAACAACAACAACAACAATAATAATAATAATAATAATAATAATAATAATAATAATAATAATAATAATAATAATAATAATAATATTAATAATAATAATGATGATGAGGATGATAATAATATATATGCACACATGCATGTAAGAGGTCATTGTGGTCATTAAAAAAACCATCATTATAAATGTATTTTCTTTTTCTTTTCTTTGTTAGGTTTGGAAGAAGAAACTTTTCATATTTCAAAAGACTCGGTCTCTCTGGTCCCGAACCTATTTCTCATTTAGGAAACTTGATGGAGATAACGAAACTGGTAAATTCATTTTTATTTTTTCTTGTTTCAGTTTTCCTTGCATCAGACTTGAGTGGAATACGTCTAGATTTTTGCGATCAAATCTCTTCCTGAATTTCATCAAAACCTCCACAAAGTACTATGTTTCATCATCTGACCAGAAAGAACCCAGTGTATATAGATGATGCTCTTGCTGTTGATAAATGAGATCATCAAGGGCTTCCTGATGGACTTGCTTTACGTGGTGTTACGGGGTCTGAGAGTGCTAAGATGCTTCAATTGGGCACTCTGTCTCTTGGCCTCTGGATCATAACAGTAGATCCAGCTTTAGTCACAGGTCATCAGAAACTCAAGCACTCTTGGATTGAATGGAATCAGTTCCACCATCCCTGCAGTCACCACTGCACCTTTCCTTCTGTACGTCACTAAGCACCCTGGGAATAAACTATGCAAGCCTCAACGTCTAAGCCTTCCACATCATGTTGCAATGATGTTTCTGCTTCGACTCTACCTTCCATTGTTGATTCTGCTGGTGTCTCGAACCTGTTCCTTTTCTCCTCCATCTCAATCACCTTCATTCTTTTCTGGCTCTCTGATGGAGAGCTCACCCGCTCTTTCTTTTTCCTCCTATTCACAACTGTCAATGATTCCTCCTCTCTATCTTTCTCTCCTTCCGATACCACCACTTCGGTACTCTGTTCTTCACTCTGTTGTTTTTGCTCCTCCTTTTCGTTTTCTTTCTGGAGGCACCTTGCTTTCATGTGCCCCTTTTGATCACATAAGAAACATGTTGGTGGTTTTCCTTCCACTACTACTCTTTGTCTGACGTCTTCCGGGAGAATGATCTCCTCTGTGATCTCGTACAAGTCTTTTACAAGGCTCACTTGTATGGCCATCTCGAGGCCATATCCCCAGCAATTAACCTTTTTGGTTCTCGTAATCTTTAAGATTTTTACTTCATCCTCCATTCTCTGCATGATTGCTGCCACCAGCGATGCTTCCTTAATCTCGTGGGGTACTCTGCCAATCCTTACTCTGGTGACGCGTCTTCCACAGTAAGTCGACAGAAGTACCCATTCCGGTGTTCTTATCGGCACAGTGGAGTGGTTTATCGTGTCTTCTTCGTTGCCAAATCTTACTTCCACTGTGCCGTACTTCCTTCCACTTGTATAAAATGTGGTAAGTTCCTTTACGTCCTTGAAGCACTCCTCTATTACCTCTATTGGGGCAACCTCTATCATTTTAGAGGACGTGGATAACGTTCTGTAACACCCCCTCCTCTTCATCACCTTTCAACGCAGGAGAGCTTATTAGATATGTAGTAATGATATATTAAAATCAAAGTAATCTAGGGCGGATATAACTGCCTCCCTTAAAAACGTCTCAAACCTTCTGGAGTGTAACTTGTAAAGCATCCGAGACGTGAATGGAATTGCGGTAGAATACAAGAGAATACAAGAAAACTCTATTTCTTAACCTCCCAGGGTCAATAAAATATAATACCAATCCAGTATTTAATACTCATTTAGAATGTCATAAATATAAATGAGATTATAAATGACAAAGTGAAAGAAAATTCTTTTTAAAAGGAAAAAGACACATTGTACATCGATAGCGTATAAGACAAACCGTTTTTTTCTTTTGCCAAATAAATATCTAAATAAAATCAACGCGGGTCCCAAATGCAAAAGTGGGCCTTCCATAAAATTTAATTGATTAAAATCTTTTTTCTGCTGAAATTGTGGTGCATCTTATATGCACATGCATCTTTTATGCTTTCTGTGTGGTAAGAAGTTTGCTTCCCAGCTACATAATTCTGGGTTATATATATATGAGGGGACTGAAGAACGTAAAATGAAGAGTTTTACGCAAGAACACAATGCACAGCCAGTCTGGGAATTGAAACCATGATCTCATGATTGTGAGTGCAACATGCCTAACCATTGAGCTATATACCGTCCCAGAATCATTGATGTTATTAAAGTTGTTTATTTATACTTTAATATTTTCAGGGTTTTACTAAAGTATTCAAATACTGGAGGGAAATCTATGGTGACGTATATGGGTAAGAATGATTTCTTTGTGACTAAGGTAATCGAGAAGGGTTTAGCAGAATAGTTTCACACTGGCGGTGAGGACGGAGATGAGTTGTGAAATTCAAGGCACAGACCTATGAAAATAGGCAGGTACAGCGTACACACACTCACACAGGTGCACGTACACACGCCACACGCACACGCACACACACACACACACACACACACGCACACACACACACACACACACACACGCACGCACACACATAAATAAATCGGCAGTGGAACATATATCTCCAAAGAAGCACACTCCAAAAGTCAGAGCAGTATTTACATGAAGTTAAATATACAACCGGTCACAGTGTGACTAATGGTTTCGTATCCATAAAGGGCTTAACTTTATGGACGACTCTTCTGACTCTAACTAGAGTTAGAAAAGCGTTACAGTCAGTTAATTTGTAAACAAAAGTATAATATTCTAATGGACGAAGTGGGAATCCCACACTTTTGAAATGGGGGTACGAGTTAATGATCTTGCATCATGAGTTTATGAGAAACCCCGGGTCCAATGAGTCTTTAAGGATCCTTGCCCGCTATGTTATGCAAAGCTTGTATCATCTGCTCCTATTTATATAGGACCTTGGCTGTTCTATGATCCCCAAAATTAGACCCCACTCACCGTGCTGTGCAAAAATCAACCTTAGTACTTAACTTATACGTTGTTTCATCAACCCCAGAAGGTTGAAAGTCAAAGCTGACCATGACAGGATTTGAACTCAAAAAATAAAGGGATAAAACGTATACTACAACACTTCTTTCTGATGCTCTAACAATCCTGCCAGTGAAATTCCTTGACCTAGGGTTAGAGTAACTTGTCCTAGGGTTAAAGTAACTGTGTTTTATTAAGCCACAACGGAACTGTGTTTTATTAAGGTACAAGTGGGTTGAGAAGTACTTGACTGGGACTTTATTTCATCAACTCCTGAGGGATGAAGAGCAAAGTTGGCCTCAGCAGGCTTTGAACTCAGATCTACAACAAAAATCACAAGGCATTTATTCCGATATCCTAAGAAATTTACTAGTTTGTAAGGATGTCAGAAAGTTTCATGGTATGGGATCAGTCAAAACAATCAACTCCTGTTCTTGACTTGTACGTTATTTTATCGACCCGACAGGGTTAAAAAAGAACAGATTTGACTTTGTCAGGATTTAAAATCAAAACTCTAAGGACTTGGAACATATACTGCAAGTCATTTATACCGATACTCTTTAATGTTTATACTCATCTGCTTGACCTAAGGTTAAAATAATGATCCTTTTTACCATAAGCACTGATACTTAATTTATCGACCCCAAAAGGATGAAAAGCAAAGTCGACCTCAGCAGAATTTTGAACATCTAGCACCTTCGGATGATCTGTGCTCAACCGCTACACGACAGCTACTCAATTGTCAGTCAACTCCTACCACGGTCAGACCACCTCTGCTTATATATCTTGGTCGAGCCTACTTCTTCGCTTGAGGTCGTTGACACAACAGTTTATGAACCTGATTCACAACAAAAGGTGTCTTTAGATTTTCAGCTTTTCTATTACAGCAGCATTTGTTTCCCTGTATTTCCAGCTCATCCTGTCCAATCTGCTACAGATCCACATTTCAAACGCTTCTGTATTTTAATCCATAGCTTTGTACATTCTCCATGTTTCTGACCTGTAAAGAACAATGTAATTTTTAATCCATCATGTTTTCAAAAATATAAGACAGTTATATATTTGAAAAATCTTTGATAGCGCAGAATTAACTAGAGATCAGCAAACAACAATAGTAATAATGATGTATATTTATCACTATCATAGATTATTTCATTTCTGAAACAATATTTCTGTTTTTGGCAGTATGTACTTTGGAGTAGTTCCAAATTGTGTTGTAAGTGATCCAGAATTTATCCAAGAAGTTTTAGTCAAAAGATTTTCAAACTTTGTCAATCGAACAGTAAGTAATATAATCTTTTATCTTCTTTCTTTTCCATTCACTTGTTTGAATTGTACATTTTAAGATATTGTTGATATGTATGTATGTATGTATGTATGTATGTATGTATGTATGTAAGTACGTACGTTCGTATGTATGTATGTATGTATTTAAGATGCTAATATATTTTCGTACATTAATATAGTTTTTTATTCTACACACATATGTATATTATATTTTTATATATTTAAGTATCTGTAAATTTTTAATATTTTTCAATATTTCAACGAGTGATATATCAAATATATTTTAATAATTTGCATACAAGTTTTTATGGCTGAGAATATGTTGTTTTACTAATCTAAATTATTGAACCTACCTGAAATCTCCTTTTAAATATAATATATATATGTAAGCATGTGTGCATGTATGGCCCATTTCTCTTTTTAATTTAGCGTAAATTTTGACCGGTGACCTTCTTGGTAGCAAGGTTAGGAAGTAAAATATCTTGATTTAACAATCATTCTCTAAATCTCAAAGCCTTGCAGATTTTTATAGACCTAGAAATCATGATCATTTGTAGCGCATGGAATAGGTATTTGCATTCTTTTTCCAATATTCAGAGTTCAGCATGGTGGCGAGCTGGCAGAAGCGTAAGCACGCCGGGCGAAATGCTTCGCGGTATTTCGTCTGTCCTTACGTTCTGAGTTCGAATTCCGTCGAGGTCGACTTTGTCGTTCATTCTTCTAGGGTCGATAAATTAAGTACCAGTTGCGCACTGGGGTCGATCTAATCGACTAGCGCCCACCCCAAAAAGCTCCTTATCAATGGTCAATAGATATTCTCTTTCTCTTGTATTTTTCTTACTATTTTCGTGTTCAGGGTGTGTATGTATGTCATTGTTTAGTTTTATTTCAAGATTTATTACCAACTGACAAAGAGTCACTTTCTAATCTAGTTCCAAGGCTCGTTTATTGTATGATGTATGTATGTATGTCTGTTTGTATGTATGTCTGTTTGTATGTATGTCTGTTTGTATGTATGTCTGTTTGTATGTATGTCTGTTTGTATGTATGTATAAGTGAGGATTTGTATGTTTTGTTTTATGTATGTACTCTCATGCATATAGTTGTATGTCTAGACATCTTCATATATACTTAAATGATGAACTCTTTTCTGACGTTGGCAAGTTTGTTACTGTCTATGTAGGGTCTTACTTCAAGGTGGTTCTGTCTCCAGTTTAAGTAGGTTTGTACAATATTAGATTTACTTGTGGGGAATATATGGTATGATAGAAAGCCGTACGAACCTCTTTATTATCTCCCCTAGATCATTTTTCATTCTTTTTCTTTTGGTTATTTGATGACGAGTGTGGGTGGCCATCTGTTGAAATATTCCGGTTGTGGGGTACTTCCAGCTCTTGTATTTCGAGAAGACTTTGAACCAGTAGCTGATATTTCGAGTCGAATCTGGTTCATCATTCCAGTACGCGGTCCTTGGTGTTCCGGGTGACAGCAGAATCAGTTTGTATTTTGCTTTGGTATCACTGAGGCATGATGAGCTTGAACGTTGACATTAGGGGACGGATTTGTCTGTTTAGGGTTAATATTTTAAGACAACCCCTGCCTCCGAGTTCTTTGCATAAAAAAACATTGCTCGTAACGTAGCTTCTTAAGGCTAACAGTTCAGTATTCGTCTGTAGCATATCCATCACATCCATGCTATTATTATTATTATTATTATTATTATTATTATTATTATTATTATTATTATCATTATTATTATTATTATTATCCTTTCTCAGCGATTTGAAGGAGATGAAATCCATAATTTTGCACTTACATCAGCCAAAAATGATCATTGGAAATATCTACGCACTGTACTGAATCCTTCTTTTACTTCACATAAGATGAGGGAAGTAAGTATGTAATTCTGGATATATCTGAATCATCGATTTAAGAATTTATAAGATAAGTGCAGGCATAGGTGTGTGGTTAAGAAACTCTCTTAGCAACTACATGGTTTCAAAAACACAGCACACAGTCTGGTCCGGGGATCAAACTCACTACTTTATGATTGCGAGCTCGACGCTCTAATTAGGGAGCCATGCATATGTGTATATATATATATATATATATATATATATATATATATATGCATACATTCGATATTTATTGTGGATTTCCATTCATATATACACACCAATATATTGGCCCAGCCTGGAGTGAAGTGGTCATGGCCGGACCGTATATTATGCTCATACACAAACAAAAATAATGTATCATTTGAACTAATATTTGAATTGAATTTCTGCTTGGCAAACATTGCATGGTCATATCTATACAATTGCGCCCCCGACTTTGTTTCCTCATTACGTCCAGAAAGAAATATGTTTTTTAATTAAATTTCGTACAAATACCATTGAAATTGTGTAGATTGATCTTGATTATATCAGAATTTATTGTGAAAATTTGTTTCTGAGAATGGAAATAAGAGTTTCAGATAATCATATCTGTTTCCGTACACCTTTCAGAAATGTGGGTATTTTAAAATAAAATTTTGTACAGATGCCTTTCAGAATTTGTAAATTACGATTATATCAGAATTTGATATGAAAAGAAAAATGGTGAGCATGCACACATACATACTGATACGCATTTCAAATATCTACAAAATCAAACTTGAAATTTCTAAAACAAATGTTATGTGTATCAGTATATATGTGTGCGTGTTCGCCTTTTTTTCACACAAAATTCCTATATAATCCTAAGTAACAGAATCCAAAGGGCATTTGTATATAAATTCATTAAAAAATACAGTTATGAAGAAACAATACCGACACATGTGAATTTTCTGAAACTCCTTTCTCCACCCTTTAGAAAAAAATTGAAAATAAATTCTGATATAATCAGAATTTAAACTGTCTAAAGCGTATATGTAGAAAATTTCATTTAAAGAAGAAAACATTTTTCCGGAAGTTATGAGGAAACAAATTCGGGTTGGGAGGCAAAATAGTCTAGGTATGACTATTGCTTTGGCAACGGTAAATATTCTTTTAGAATTTTTCTTTTCAACATAAGTAATACTATGATAACTTTGCGATTTAATATCGATATGTCGGTTTGTTTTGTTTTACTTTCATTTGATATATAACAATAATTTATTATGAAGTTGCATGTTAAATATAAACAAACAATACGCCTCTTTCTTTTGGTTTGCATCAAAAGGTTGACAATAATGTGAATGAGATGGGGACAAATTTTCACTATACATAAACGTAGATAGGATAATGGTATTTACAATGATATAGTGTTTAGTAACGAATACTATTAAAATATATCGAAGTATGTGTATGTTTGTGTGTGTGTGTGTGTGTGTGTACTGAAATTTATTGCTGTATTTAGGTAGTAATTTTTCAATTTCTAAAAGCACGTTCTTTTAACATAATTTCATTTAATAGCTCTGTTTTACGTTTTCAACTATTGACGTTCAAATTTCCTTCATGCCTCATGTCTCACTAGCATTCACCCTATATGTATGTCATGTGTCTACATGTGAATGTACACTATAGAAATATACGATACAATGATATAAAGTTAATGTAAAAGGATAGCGTGGTCGGGCTAGTATGCATATAAGAGGATATTCACACTCAGATGCACACACACACAGATATACACACAAAACACGCACACACACATGTATGGACATACATGGGTAGGCGTATGCATTTGCGTGTTGAGTGGGGTACATGGTAGATTGATTGAGAAACAGGCATATAGGTTAGTAGGTGGATAGAGAGACAGACAGTCAATTAAAAAGGTAGATAAATAGACAATAGATAGATGGATAGATAGATGGATAGATAGATAGATAGATAGATAGATAGATAGATAGATAGATAGACAGACAGACATGCATATATACATATGTAGAGACAGATAGATAGAAAGATAGAGAGAGAGAAAGAGATTAATAGATAGAAAGAGAAAGATAAATAAATAGATAGGTAGATAGAGAGAGATTTTATTTGAGAACCTTCAATGTTTCTGTAACCACTTAATCTTTTGTGGGAAAATGATATCAAAGTATATAAGTAACTTTGAATAAAGAAACTGGATGACGTTGAGTCAGAGGTCAGAGTTTATTGATTGATTGATTCCAAAATTATTACCAGAATATCTTGAATAGCCTGTTTCTTGAACTACCATTCCATGTCTGTTGCAGATGAACGCAATGATTCAGACATGTGCTGATAATTTGGTGGAAAATATTGATAAGTTGGCAGAGAATGGAGAAGTGACCGACGTTAAAAAGTATGTAAAACTATTACAGGATTCTTTGTTAATCATTTATCTTTTATCTTTAACTTGTTCTAGTCATTGGAGTGCGGCCATGGTGGGGCATCTCCTTGCAGGGCTTTAGTTGAACAAACGGGCCTCGGTTCTTACATTATTTTAAAGTCTGGTACTTATTCTACTGGGGACTTTTGCTGAACCGCTAAGTTATGGTGACAGTATGAGTTGCCAAGTGGTGTTTGGAGACAAACACAATACAAACACAAAGACACACATATACATAGATACATACATACACACACACATATATACATATTCATAAATGCACATCTACATGCATGCATGCATATATGTATCCATCCATCCATCCATCTGTCCATCCATCGATACATACATATGATATATATATATATATATATATATACCATTCCTCAAGCATATCAAAAGCTACATAAGGAACGATCTATATATGCTCAATCACCTCCCTGAAACAATTAATAAAAACACCCTACCAGTATCTTTCCATGTAGCCATCTCTATTCCAATATCCCTCACAGCCTAGGAATAGAGGCAACGCAATTCTAGCTAGAGAATTACTCCAATGAACTCGCACATCGCATGCATCAAAAAGTAATTCGTAATAGAAGGGCTAAAATTCAACTTAGAGAATAACTTCTTCGTAATTAATGAGAAATTCTATCGACAATAATCGGGACTGCGAAGACCACGCAAATGGCCCCTTCCTTTGCTAACCTAGTCATGGGTACCTAGAAATCAATCTGTATCGTACGGTACTAGAGGAATACGGAAACCCATTGTCCCTGTACATAGAAAATAACTGGAAATGATATCTAGAAGACTGTTTCATTCTTTGGCACGAAAGGAAAGAGAGACTTAAAGAATTTCAAACACTTCTGAATGGACTTGATATAAACATTCAATTTACGTTGGAACACAGCCACCAACAACTTCCATGCTTCGACATCCTCATTAAGAAATCTAACAACAAAATAGAAACTGACATCTACTATAAGCCCACGGATTCCAAGGAATCTGACATTCAAGTCTTGTCACCCCAGACATAGTGGAATGAATATCCTTTACAACCTGACAAAGAGGATTTGTATTATAGTATCTGATAGAAGTCCGTCATATATACCTAAACGCACACACACACACATTCATGTATATTTTTATATCTGTGTGCTCCTTCGTGGCTGTGTTTGTTCCCTCTCCACTGCTTGGAAACGGGCGTTGGTGTGTTTACAGCTCTGTAACTTAGCAGTCCAGCAGAAGAAACCGATAGGATAAATACGAAGCTTAAAAACAAAAAATAAAGTCCTTGGGGCAATTCATTTACCTAAAAATTCTTCAACGCAGTGCTCCAGTATGGCCGCAGTCTAATGACTGAAACAAGTAACAGGTGAAAATATATATCAAATGAATTAACTAATTTTAAAACTATGACTGAAGTATTTTTATGGAAAAGAAAATTAATGTACATGTATGTACTTTTTACTTGATGTATTCTAGGTTGTTCTCAGCTTATGCCATAGATGTCATAGCAGCAACTGGATTCGGAATAATGGTGAACTCACAGAAAGACTCCGATAATCTATTGGTTAAAAAGGCTAAAGACATATTGACATTTAGTTTGTTTCAGCCTATAATCCTTTTAGCATGTTAGTATTCACGTTATATATTTTGAAGAATATTCCATCAAAATTTTACCGGTTGAAAAAAGGTCCTCAAACACCAGGCCAAGAATCATTTGGCACCAAGCCGTACACAAACACTAAATTCTAAAATTTTATTCCTATTTCATCTATCTATCTATCTATCTATCTATCTCTCTATCTATCTATCTATCTATCTTTATATTATTAAAAAATAGGGTAAAAAATCATATATTAATTAATATCGATTAATTACCAGGAAGCTGGCACATTTAAAGAATCAAAGAGATTCAGAAACAATATCTGCGATCTCAGGGGATTAAAGTACATTTTTATATATGACGTTGACCACTAACGTGGACATTCAATGTTCTAGAAATAGATCACATCTTGTGTCTAATAAGACCTAAATTGTTCTCAACATGAAATATAGCGTGATACCAAAACGTAAGCGCGCAAGACAGTTAAAATCACCGAAAACAATCATTATTAAACAGGGACCGGTTTCAAAATTTAACAATCTTACCGACTGTCTATTTCTCTTCAGCCTGATTTGTAATGCAACCATAATCATCAGAACCCCATACAAAATTGCCCACCGCCATAGGTGCGCGTGTATATGGTTCTGCTAATTACAGCTTAATGGTAAAATTCAAAAGTTGAGAACAATTTAGGTCTTATTAGACACAAGATATGATCTATTTCTAGCACATTGAATGTCCACGTTAGTGGTCTACGTCATATATAAAAATGTACTTTAATCCCCTGAGATTGCAGATACTGTTTCTGAATCTCTTTGATTCTTTAAATGTGCTAGCTTCCTGGTAATTAATCGATATTAATTAATATATGATCTTTTACCCTATTTTCTAATAATATATTAACCCTTACCGAGTTCTCATACTGGATATATGCGACGCAGTAAATATTTTCTGCAGACATATTCCTGGAATTAGCGCGCCAAAACGAAGACTTTTGAATTTTACCATTAATCTGTAATTAGCAGAACCATATACACGCACACCTATGGCGGTGGGCAATTTTGTATGGGGTTCTGATGATTATGGTTGCATTACAAATCAGGCTGAAGAGAAATAGACAGTCGGTAAGATTGTTAAATTTTGAAACCGGTCCCTGTTTAATAATGATTGTTTTCGGTGATTTTAAATGTCTTGCCCACTTACGTTTTGGTATCACGCTATATTTCATGTTGAGAACAATTTAGGTCTGAATAGACACAAGATGTGATCTATTTCTAGCACATTGAATGTCCACGTTATATATATATATATATATATATATATATAGGCGCATGTGCAGCTTTGTGGTATAATGCTTTCTTCTAAACCACACACTCCTGGGTTCTTTCCGTCCGCGTGGCAACTTGGGCAAGTTTCTTCTATTATAGCCTCAGCCGACAAAAACCTTGTGAGTGGATTTGGTAGACGGAAACTGAAAGAAGCCTGTTGTATATATATATATATATATATATATATATATATATATATATATATATATATATATATATATATATATATATATATTGTTACGACCTGGTGGCCTTAACCCGAATTTGCACAATCAACAATGATGGGGTGAACCCAAAACAACAACACACAATGAAGTTTTTCTTAACTATTATTGACAATTATGCGTCAGCATACACAAACAACCTACATAGAAAACAAATATATACGAATAAAATATATACAGTTTAGAAATTCTGACTCAGAAACTCGGCTTTACAAACTTAATTTTACAAACTTGGATTCGTAAATCTGGCTTCATTGGATTCATAAATCGTTGGATCAACGAATTTGGCCTCACAAACCTGGTCTCACAAATTTGGTTTCAAAAGAATAGATTTCGAAATTTGGATTCCGAAATTTGGCTTCACAAATTTGGCATTAGAACCTTGGATTTCCAACCTTGGACCTAGATGTGACAGAACTTATTTAAATCTGACAAACAAAAGTTCTGGCGAATTCCTGGAGCATAAAATAAATCCATAAATGCCTAATATAAAGGACAAATTGCAAAAATCTATCAGGCAAACATAGCTTCCAGAATCCGATTGAACAACCTTGTCTCACAGAAAAAAATCTTTAACTGTCACAAAAACTGAGCGTACAATTATCTGTGTTTATAAAGATTTACTAAGGTCTAACCAATTTGTTAGAATTTCACAGTTTGGCTATTTACACCTGTCTTCCCCCATTTTGACAATGGACTTCATCCTAACTATACAGTGCAACATGCCAAACTGCCTGTTTACCTGTTAAAATTATATGATAAAACGTTTTAATAATTTCTTAACAATATATATATATATATATATATATATATATATATATATATATATATATATATATATATCAACCACATAGAGTCCCTCGGTGAATAAATAGAAAACCTTGATTTCATTTTTTTCGATTTTTATTTGATTTCTGCCCTTATATTTTTACCATTATATTTTTGTCCTTAAATTTAAAAAAGATATTAAAAAAAACTCACAGTTATATCAAATGTTCTATTTCAGGTGTTTTGCCGTCTTCTGGAAAATTCATAGCAAAGTCCGGATTGGTAAAATTCCTTATTGGGAGGCAATTCTTCTTCAGGAAGTTTTGCAAGGAACTAATAGAAGAACGAAAGAAAATTCCAATGGATAATAGCGTAAGTTTTTCTTTTATTCCTTTACTTGTTTCAGTCATTGGACTGCGGCCATGCTGGGGCACCAACTGGAAGAATTTTAGTCGAATAAATCGATCCC
Source organism: Octopus bimaculoides (assembly GCF_046866305.1). NCBI lineage: Eukaryota > Metazoa > Mollusca > Cephalopoda > Octopoda > Octopodidae > Octopus > Octopus bimaculoides. Next base: position 27,513,995 of record NC_142953.1, read on the forward strand.
AATATTTTTCTTCTTTTCAAGCCTTGTACTTATTTTATTGGTTTCTTTAACCGAACCACTAATTTATGGGCGACATAAATCAACAATGGTTGTCAAGCCACATACAAGACAAATACACACACACACACACACACACACACACACACACACACACACACACACACACACACACACACACATACATACGCACGCACACATACACATACACATACAGCATTTTTCAGTTTCCATTAACCAAATCTACACACAAATCTTTGGTCGGAATGAGGTTTTAGTAGAAGACACTTGCCCAAGGTGCCATGCAGTAGGGCAGAACCTGGAACCATGTGGTTAGGAAGAAAGCTTCTTGCCACACAGCCACCCCTGCACCCAAGTTCTGAATGTGTTATTTAGAATTTAGATATAGGAGTTAAATGTGTTCGATGTCTCACTTTTTATCTCAAAAATTATATAAAATGAAAGCTCACTAGATAATGTTTCTCTTTCTCTATCCTCCTTTCTCTCTCTCTCTCTCGCTCTCTCTCTCTCTCTCTCTCTCTCTTTCTCTTTCTCTCACTCTCTCGTTCTATTATTCATAGGGCCTACTGCCTGGTTTCTATGGCCTTTAAGTTACTGAGACAACTTGGTCCTGAACGGGATTCCAGTCTGCTAGAAAATACGGTCAGCCGAATCTCCCTCAAATCACATCCTATTGTCAATAAAAAAAGGAATGAGAGAACAAAAGAATATAGGGATGAATACATAATTCTTTTATTCCTTCACTAGAGTAATTCCTTGTACTTTGGCTATCGTGGGGCCGATCATATAAGTCCTAGTATTTAGATTAGTTAGGTAGATAATCGATCTTTATGAAAGGGTCATTACCTCTTGTTGTAAAGGGACATAAACCAGCACAATATTTTATACCATACACGCATAAACATTCATATATGAACATAACTAGAAGCCTTTGCCCCGAAGCTTAGTGCGTACAGGGCTGGTTACCTGACATATAAATGACCAAGGTCATAACACTGTTCCTTAAAGGGCCACCAGTCTGTTGCAGGGCTGCTCATTTACAGCTGAATGAACTGGAACAAAATGGAATGAAATGCTTTACTCAAGAACACAACGCACTTCCTGGTCCAGGAATCGAAATCACGATCTTGTGATCATGTGTGCAACACACTGACCACTCGGGTATCTGCCTTCATTCATGTAGTCAATCAGGTTGGTAATGGCAAATATAATGGCCAATTTTAAGGTTCTATTAAAAATGAAAAAGCCCATGATTAAGACAATTATTTATTCGTTACCATAATTTCCATTAACATAATTTCCTTCCATCTGTCAACAAGCTTATAAATGCCACACTTGTAAAATTGTTTAGGTTTTCATGCGAACTATGAATCCAATTTATTTTCAACCACTTCACTTGGTGTCATCTTAAGACCATTCAAATGGTTCTGTAGTCCCCGAAACAAGTGATAATCAGAAGGAGCAAGGTCTGAAGAATATGGAGGATGAAGCAATATTTCCCAACCAAGCTCTTCCAAGAGATCTTTGGTCAGTTTTGCTGTGTGTGGACGAGCATTATCATGATGGAAGATGACACTGTTTCTGTTGACTAAGAAGGGTTGTTTTCTGTTCAAAGCAACTTTCAAACGGTGACATTGATCACAGCAGAGATTAGCAGTAATTGTTTGATTGTTGTCTAACAGTTCGTAATGGACACTTCATTCAATATGCTACTATCCAATCAACATGGTTTTCCTTGGATGAAGTCCTTCTCTTGGTTGTTGAACAGGTCTTCCTACTCGACTGATCTACGATCGGAGGCGTTTAACGTTACGGTAAAGGATCCACTTCTCATTATCTGTAACAAGCCTTCTGGTTCCGGACCCGGAAGTGTATTGCCCTCTAAATGCTAAGCGTTAACAACACGAACTTTGAAGGTCACTACATGGCCTAGTGATTAGAGCATTGTACTCACACCCACAATATCGTGGTTTCTATTCCAGACCAAGTAGTGTATTGTCCCAGTCCAGTCAGCTGGCGAAAATGAGCAACCCTGACAGATGGCATCATATTCAGGAAGAACTTTGCGATCAGTTATACATCATGGAAATTTGATAAATGGCTCCATGAATCCTGCAGGGATTCCTTTATTTGTTTCTTTTAATATACGCTGCAGTTACATCTCTCTATCCCGCAGGAGATTTTCTTGCGAATTTTCAGTTCATAAATAACTGCATCACAAAAAGCAACCTATTGTATGTAAAGCTATTTTTTACATGTTGGAGTGTAATTGCTCGTGATAAGAACTTTCTCTCCTGGAATAGTTGGGCGAAAAGATTCTTCACCTAAATTAGTATGAATGTACATTTTATTCTGGGCCGCGAGTAACGTCATTGGATTATAGATTTCATGTATTTCTGTGTCGTTCCGTTTCATCAACTTAGTCATTCACAGCCCAGTAAGTATAGAAACTTACCTACGAAAAAGCAACCAGCTTCCATCTACAAAATTTTCTCACAAAGCTTTGGGACTGCACGTAGAGCTGTGTGGTAACAACATCGCAGGCGTAATGAGTTTGAATAGAGTAAAAGTATTTAATTTTGTTTATCTGCATTAATTCATTATTTTCAAATTATTACTTAAGATAATTATTTATTTTTGAAAATTATTTTGTAGATGCACAAAAACCTTTTAAATCTTATGATAAAGGCTCAACTGAAGGGTCATGAGACATTGCTCCCAGAGGTAGAAAAGGAACTTCACTTAGAAAATATAACTGACTGGCGAACTAAAAGAGGTTTGTATGTAACTCACATGCAGTTTCTCATTCAGCAGTATCGAAAACTGACCAGCTTTGTTGTTGTACCTATCATAATAATTTTCAAATTGATTTCTTTACATACATACATACATACATACATACATACATACATACATACATACATACATACAGTTCTCTTTGATCTCGCGAAAATGCTTTCCAGGGAGCAAACCATAGTCTCCCCAACCAGAAACAATGACATCTTAAACCTCTGCTTCACCAATAATGTGTAACCTATTCACAATGTGAAGATATTACCGACAATTTTCGCAGGCCACAGCATGATACAAATGATGATGTTTGGTCAAAAACTAATTAAAGGTGTATTTCACACAGATGGCACTCAAACTGTATTCAGTCTGAACTTCTACAACGCTGACTGGAAGTCAAATGAGAAGTTGATACTCCAGCAAAACTGGTTTAGAAGTCTCTCTATGCAAGACATTGATGTGTAACTAAAAGAATTCATATCAATATTACGTAAAACAGCTATTTGATAAAATAAATTCCAGAATGAAATATGTACAAGGTTCATTATGATTGTCTACAAACCCAGCATGGCTGCAGGTCATGACAGTCACCAGTAAAAGAATAGAAGGATAAAAATTGGAATGATGTAGTGAAGAGCGATTTAAACTCGTTATATTCATTTACTCAGCATATTCCTCTCTCCGATTCACTCACTTATTGCAATTACGACTTTTGCGATATCCTTAATTCCAGGAACTTTTCAGACCCACCTCGTATACTTTCTGGTGAATTTAGCATCTGAGATGCTTTACTCTATGCAGAAACTCCAGGAGCTACTCAGAGTTATTACAATATTTTCTGAATGCGTCACTATATCATAAACCTCTCTGCATCATCAGCTGGTATCTCAGGGCCACAAGCATTTCACCCCTTAACCTCTACACTTCACCTGAGCGGGACAGCGTGGACTGAATTGGTGTTCATTTGCCGAAGGGTTCTACCTGTAGTCTCTTGTCAATTACAGCAAACCTGAGCTGGTTTCATCTGCTATGGCTACCACATCGGTGGCTTCTTTCAGTCATTTGTGTCCAAGACCCATCTTCTCCAGGAAATAACAAATAAGAAATAAAAGGTTAATATCCAATATCAAACATTCTCATAAACTTTTAAGAATGATGTTAATCTACACATTTATACATTTTAAATTAATTTCAGATGGTTTCAAATTCCGGCGCAAGGATAGCAAGTTCGGGGGTGGGCTTAAATGCATTACATCGATCCCATTACTCGACTAGCATTAATTTTACCGACCCCGAAAGGATAAAAGTCAAGGTCAACTCTGGTGAAATTTAAACTAAGACGAAATGGCACTCAGCATTTTAGCCACCGTGCTAATGATTCTGTCAGAACGCCACCTATGAGAATGATTAAAAACATAACAAGGACCTCTCTCAGAACAAAAGGTATTTAATCATAATATTTATATTGTTTTTCCATAGGAATGACGGACAATGAAATCGTGGCCCAATGTACGATGCTTTTCATGGCTGGTTACGAAACTACCGCTTCTACTCTTACCTTCTTTACATATTTGATGGCAATAAACCCTGAACATCAAGAAAAATTGCACCAAGAGATTGAAGATGTTTTGGGAGAGGTAAGTATATTACAGCTATTTAGAAATTTCGTTGCTGATTTAATTCAAGATTTACGATTTTTGGCGAATGTGCTAAAAAAAAAAAGGTTGGCACTTGCCCTCAAAGTTTGTCCGGGCAAGTGGGGACCTTCATCATGCTAAAGAGATATACTCCATCGTTGAGACGGTGGCAAAACAAAATTGCTTGTGTGGAGCCCTAATAAAACTTGAACAATGAGATTATTAATACTGTTATAATAATTTCCTTATTTTCTTTTCTAGGATCTTGCTACTTACGACAGTGTTCAGAAATTACCTTACCTCAACATGTGCATGGATGAGACACTGAGATTGTATCCCGTTGTACTTTCGTACGTTTCGTTTAATTTTGCTTCTGTTATATACACACATATTTTCTTCAGTAGGTTTTCCCTTACTTCACTGCGATGCATACATTTTTGCATATGTATATTTACGTATATGTGCTTTGTAGGAATGAGTGAGTGTTTGGATGTCCACTTGTATGTATATTTGTAGGTATGTATGAATATTGGTGCACATGTGTACGTGTGTGTACACACACGCATGCCTACGTACCTACATGCATACATACATGTATATATTTATGTATATATATGTGTGTGTGTATATATATATGTATGTATGTATGTA